>NC_028643.1:53027163-53051019 GCF_001406875.1 Solanum pennellii
TATATATATATATATATATATATATATGCAGAACGATAAAATACTTTAAGATTATTGCCACTAACATATCATTAAGATTATCTGTTCAAACAATCCAGACTCTGATGCCATGTAATACTCCGAAAGCCCATGAACTAAACCTTTAAACAATGTTTATAAGCCTAAAATAATGTTTATAAACCATTTAGGAAATTTTAGAGCCAAGGCGTCAAGAAATGTTCATAACGTTCGAAAACTAGATAAATTGAACTAGTTGACGTCCCTATGTTTGGTGAGGGATTGGGAGGGTCAAATGAAGTCTAAACTAGTAAAAAGACTTAAAAGAGGTAAATGGACTATAGAGGATATAAACGATCAATAACGACTCCCCAAGGACTACCTGGAGGGTCCTTGAGGAGGGCCCCAACATTGGCAGGCAGGGTGCTTGTGTGAGACAAAAATCAAAGGGTTGTTGCATGTCATGCAGCCCACACACAGCTTGGCAAAATTTTCCTGACGACGCGTGCACGCCACGACGTCCACTACCTCAAATCATATTTTGAAAATAAATTCAGAAATCAGCCTTGTGATGCAGAGCCACTTCCCATATTCGTTGAAATCATATTTAAAGCATTTTAACTTCACAAAAACACTCATTTCGGTGAGGGTCTTTTGAGTAATTTAGAGGGTGACTATGTATTTACTAAGGGTCGGTTTAAGTCATTTTTCACTCACCTATACCAAATTCTCAAAATAAAACCCAAAAGCTCTCATCTTTCTCTACTTTCTCACTCCATAATTTCTCTAAGATTTCACTTCAACTTCGTGGATTAATCTTCATTAAGGTATGAGTACTTCACTTTGGGATACCTTTTCCCAAGAGGTCCTTTCAAAGTTGATTTCTAAATTATTCAATTCCAAGGGTTTTTTAATTCTATTGGACTTTCCTCTAAATTTCAAATGAATAATAAACTGTGATTTCCTATGAATAATTAAGTTTAGAATGTTGGTTATTTGATGTTGATTGATGCAACATCATATAGATCATTTTCCCTTTCCCTAACTTCCACAAATCTTGGATCTTGCTTATAAAATAATGGGAATAGAAGAATGTATTAATTGTTAGGCTTTTTTTTATATATTCTAATTCATTCATGGACTTCCTAGGGTAAATATATTGTTGGTATTGGATCTATTTCTTGAAGAATTCATGATGAACCCTTTCCCCCAACCCGAAGTTATGAATTAAAGTTAATTGGGATAATGATGATGCTATTGACCTACTTATTTTATTAATTACTATTGAAAGATGTTATTACAACCATTGTTGGGTAAAATTGGATGATTGATGGTAAATACTTGGATGATGGCTTGTGAAAGAAATTTGGTAAGTCTTGTGATCTCGATGCTTTACTTCAATTATGGTTACTTGTGCTTAAGTGATGAATTTGTATTTAAGTAATACCTTATGTTAAGATTGATAGGGGTTGTATGATGTTGATTGGAATTTCTTGAATTATGGATTGTGAGATGTTGGCTAAAATGTAAATGTTATAAGGATGGTGATAACTTGCCAATGTGCCTTATTATGATGTGATATGTAGATGCGCTAAACTGACATGTATGAAATTGTAATGAAAGGAAAATACTAATTTAATTATTATTCAGCAATGATTATGATGATATTATGAGGGATATACCCTATAACCTACATTAAGCTATAATGCTTAGAAAAGGCATTAAAGACATTTCAAAACGGGACTCTAGCTTATAACCGAGTGAACTAGATTGACGAGTATCCCTTCCCACATAGGGAAGGAAGGATCACTAATGTACTCATTAGATTGGAGACTATAAAGCATGTAGCATAAAGAGGGTCCTAACTACATCTCCTAGTTCTTGAACTATATTGCCACCATAGGAATACTAGTTAGTGGATCCACATAGATGCTATGTTCATGTTTTTGTACTACCTTGAAAAGTAGTCCACCTTCTTTCGATGTAGGGTTCCATGACGCTGGATTCAACATTAGCTCATGTGGTCTATGTCGGTTAAGAAAAGATGTTCCCAAAAGGTAAAATGAATTAATAAAGTGAACTCTAGTTAGGATGACCTAAAGGGTTTGACTTAGTCAAGGTAGGGGTATGGGACTCTACCTATGCATTGCACTTTAGCCTTGAGGTTTGTCTTATATGGGTTTTATTATGTTTGTATATGCATATAAATGTAAAGGATATATGTATGATGATCTTACCTATTGATGATACTATATGATGTTGGTGTCACTTATGAATATGTGTTTGGTCTCTATAGCTAAAGATTGATGTTATGTACTCTTAATGATATGCTATTTGATGTTGGATATTGGTCATGGTTCTTGTTGGGTTTACTTTATTGAGTAAGGATATGGGACTTTGCTTAGTCATTGCACTAGTGGGCTTAATGAGGGTTCATGAATAATGGTCTTGCTTAGTTTATGATGTTATGAACTCTTATACATGCTTGTTGATATTATAAATTGATGAGAGAGTTGTCTTGACTATGTGCTCAATTATGTTGATATGCATGTTTACTTGGCTAGACTTGGTATTTTTGCTCTTTTGACGAACATGGCCTTGACTTAATGAATATGTATTATTGACTACTATTGGTTCTTGAGTGTAATTAAGGATTTTCAAAGTAAATTAGCAATCTTTAATGAAATGTCCCTTTTAGCATATGTTGTGTCTGCATATGTGCCCATACTTGGTACAAGGGTGATGTGCTAACCCCATTTTACCCTTTTCCCCCAACATTTTAGGTTCTCTCGTAGAAGGGTTCGGGATGACTTTTGAAGGAAGTCTTGGATCCTCATTATCCAAGTTGTGTAGGTCCTCACCACTTTGAGGATAATTCCACTTTCTAGGTTTGGAAATTGCTTAGTCTTAAAGACAATATGTTCATTTTCTTTCATTTGAGTACTAAAGATTGTATAGCCTATATGTGCCTTTTATTGTATTGATGTATGGGCTACGACCAATTGTTATACTCTTCGTATGGGTTTTATATATATATATATATATATATATATATTTGTAATAAAAGTAGAAGACCATGTAATCTTCTTATACGAAGGGTCTATGCATACTCGATATCAATATATTAAGTGTATGAGAGAGGTCTATATAAACCTCATGATAGGAGAAGAGTTTTAAATTTTCCGCATTTTTAACATATGAATGTAATGATGTAAGCTGAGAGTCTAGTCTTAGTCATCGATGTGGTCGACGATGTGGATTACATTTAGGAGTGCTCCCCGGATGTGACAGACTTGGTATCAGAGCTTGAGGTTGAATATCTTTAATATTGATGTCATTAAACCATGTCTATGTAGTTTCTTATTCATAATTGTGAAGCCACACTTATGAATACAAAACTATATGATGCTTAGGAAATTCTCATTTTCTTGGAAATGCAATGTCGTGCCTCTAGAGTCTACTTTATGTGTGCCTTCACCTAAATCTTGTATCATGGTGATAGGTTTGAATACTCGAAAGGTAGCCACGCGATGACTTGATGAATAGATTGCTAATGCGGGAGTTCCTCCCCGTGGCAATCAAGATCCTCCTCTTGAAGAAGTTGCTAATGATGATCAAGCTTCGGCCAATCCTCCGGCCTTGTCAGATGGAGACATAAGGGCAACCTTTCTACAAATGTCCCAAACCATTACTACTTAAGCGCAAGCCCTCACTACTTAAGCTCAAGCCATAACGGCCCAAGCTAATTAGAAGGTGGTACCCCGAGGAAACCAACATGTTAGCACCATGGCCTCCCGCTTGAGGGATTTCACAAGGATGAATCCCCCTACTTTCTATTGGTCCAAAGTGGAGGAACACCCTCAAGAGTTCGTTGATGAGGTCTACAAAATCCTCTATGATATGCGGTTGACTACTAGTGAAAAGGCCGAGTTAGAAACCTACCAACTCAAGGACGTGGACCAAAGTTGGTACTTTCAATGGAGAGACAACAGGCCTTTGAGGGGTGGTCCAGTGACATGGGAGATTTTCAAAAAGGTTTTTCTTGATAGGTTCTTTCCAAGGGAAAAGAGGGAAATTAAGGTGGAAGAGAATTCATCAACCTTCGTCAAGGAGGTATGAGTGTGTTTGACTAATCTTTGAAATTTACTAAATTGTCAAAGTATGCTCCTTCTTTGGTTTTCGAACCGAGGGATGAAATGAGCCGCTTTGTGATGGGGGTGTCGGATGACTTGAAAAAATATTGTCGTTCTGCTATGCTACATGATAATATGAACATTTCTCGTCTCATGGTTCATGCTCAACAATTGGAAGAGATAAGGTTTAAGAGAAAGAGTAGGAATGTCAATAAGGCAAAATCTTATAATAGTGGTTCTTCAAACAGTAGGCTTTATATCCAAGAAAAACCAAGGTTCAAAAAGAGGTTCTCTAATGAAGTTCCTTCCAAATTTCCCAAGGCTTGTGATGATAGGGTGTCTAACCCTAAGTCTCTAAAGGGAAGAGGCACTAGCTCATTAAGCAAGAACCAACTTATGGAAAGTGTGGGAAGAAGCATTGTGGTGATTGTCTTGTTGGGACGGACAATTGCTTTGAGTGAGGCAAGAATGGACACAAGTTTAGGGATTGCCCAAATGTGAAGGGGCAAGATAAAGGTATTGCTAAAGCTCAAGCTAGTGGTTACTCGCTTTTATGCACTTCGTTCTAGGGGTGAACAAGAGAGTTCTCCCGATGTGGTGACTGGTATGTTATAAGTCTTCTCTATTGATGTTTCTGCTTTACATGATCTGGGTGATACCCTATATTTTGTTACTCCATTGGTAGCCAGAAATTTTGATATTTTGCCCGCTATCTTTAAAGAACCTTTTATGGTGACTACCCTGGTGGGTAAGTCGATTGTTGCAAAGAGAGTATATAGAATGTGCCCTATAATGTTTCCCAAAAGATTTACTCATGTGGAATTAGTAGAACTCGATATGGTTGATTTTGATGTTATTATGGGTATGGATTGGTTGCATGCTTGTTTCTCTTTCATAGATTGTAGAACAAGGGTTGTGAAATTTAACTTTCCAAATGAACCTGTTTTAGAGTGGATGGGGGGAATATCTATTCCTAGAGGTGGTTCCATTTCTTGTTTGAATGCTTGCAAGATCATTTCTAAAGGGTGTTTATACCATATTTTAAGAGTCAAAGATCTAGAATCCGAGATTCCTCCTATTGATTCGGTCCCCATAGTGAGGGAATTTCCGGAGGTCCCGACCGGGAAATTTTTTTTGGTATTGACTTGCTACCGGATACCAAACCCATTTCAATTCCTCCTTATCGGATGGCTCCGGCCAAATTGAAAAAGTTGAAGTCTCAACTGAAAGACTTACTAGACAAGTTTTCATTAGACCTAATATTTCACCATGGGGTGCTCTGTTATTGTTTGAGAAGAAGAAGGATGGGTCCCTTAGAAATTGTTTATTATCTCCAACTCAATAAAGTCACTAATAAGAACAAGTATCCTCTCTCTCGGATTGACGACTTGTTTGATCAACTCTAAGTGGCAAGCTACTTTTCTAAGATTGACTTGAGATCGGGGTAATACCAACTTAGTGTGAGATGTAAGGATATACTAAAAATGGCATTTAGAACTAGATATGGTCACTATGAGTTTCTAGTAATATCCTTTGGTCTCACTAATGCCCCCGCGGCGTTTATGAACCTCATGAATACGGTGTTTCAAAGTTGTGTAGATTCGTTTGTCATTTTCATTATTGACAACATCGTGGTATATTCAAAAATTATGGTAAACACGTGGACCATTTGAGGGTGGTGTTACAAGTACTTAAGGAGAACCAACTATTTTCCAAGTATAGAAATGTGAGTTTTGGTTGATTTTAGTGGCGTTTCTTGGTCATATCATCTCTAGTGAGGGAGTTGAGGTTGATCCAATGAAAATCAAGGCGGCAAAAAATTTGCCCTGGCCATTGACTCCAATTGACATTAGGAGTTTTTTGGGTCTAGCGGGATACTATAGGAGGTTTGTGGATGATTTTGCATCCATTGCATCTCCGTTGACTACCTTGACCCAAAAGAGTGTGAAATTGAATGGTCGGAGGCAAGTGAAAGAAGCTTCCAAATTTTGAAACATAGGCTTACATCCGCTCCGGTATTGACACTACCGGCATGTACCAAGGGCTTCATTGTATATTGTGATGCATCTGGAGTGGGCTTAGGGTGTGTGCTTATGCAACATGGAAAAGTAGTAGCCTATGCTTCTAGACAACTTAAGGTTCATGAGAAGAATTATCCAACTCATGATCTTGGGTTAGCGGCCGTGGTATTTGACTTGAAATTATGGAGGCATTATTTGTATGGTGTCCATATTGATGTGTATACCGACCACAAGAGTCTTCAATATGTGCTTACTCAAAAAGAGTTGAATCTCCAACAAATAAGGTGGTTGTAATTGTTAAAAGATTATGATATGAGTGGTCTCTACCACCCCCGCAAGGCCAATGTAGTTGCGGATGCTCTATGTTGTATGACTATGGGTAATGTGTCGCATGTATATCAAGCCAAGAAAAACCTAGTGAAATATGTCCATATGTTGGCTCGTTTGGGTGTTAGAATTGGAAGATTCTCAAAATGGTGGCTTTATGGTCCATCATAACTATGAATCATCTTTGACGGTTGAGGTGAAGTCTAAGCAACACCTTGATAATTCATTGATGGAGTAGAAAGAATTGGTTCTTGGTAAGCTTAGTGGGTCATTCTCCTTAGGTGGTATGGTGTCCTGAGGTATCAAGGAAGGTTGTGTCTTCCCAATGTAGTTGACATGAGGAACCGAATTCTTGAGGAAACTCATGGATCTGTTACTCCATTCACCCTAGTTTTACAAAGATGTACCATAACCTTAGAGAGGTGTTTTGGTGGGAAGGCTTGAAGAAGGACATAGTGGAATTTGTTGCTAAGTGTCCAAATTGCCAACAAGTGAAAACACCAAAAGTCAGGTGGTTTACTTCAAGAAATCCAAGTTCCTACTTGGAAGTGGGAAGACATTAATATGGATTTTATGGTAGGTTTGCCTCAGAAACAAAAGCAATATGACTCTGTATGGGTAGTTATGGATAAGTTGAAGAAATGTGCTCATTTTTTACTCGTCAAGTTCACGTACTCAAGGAGGATTATGCAAGGATCTTCATAGATGAGATTGTGTGTCACAATTGTATTCCGTTATTCATCATATCGGATAGGGATGCACAATTCACATATATGTTTTGGAGGTTATTCCAAAAAGGCTTGGGTACAAGGGTGAAGTTAAGCACCGCTTTTCATCCCCAAACGGATGGTCAAGCGCAATGTTCTATTCAAACCCTTGAGGATATGCTTAGAGCTCGTGTGATCGACTTCAAAGGAATTGGCATAACATTTGCCTTTGGTTGAATTTTCTTACAACAATAGTTACCATTCATCTATATCTATGGCTCTTTTTGAGGTTCTGTATGTTAGGATATGTAGGTCTCCAATAGAATGGTTTGAATTGCGTGAGTTTTCACTTTATGGTCCCGATTTGATTTACAAGACTTTGGAGAAATTTCATATGATAAGGAACTGATTGAAACAGCCTATAGCCGGCAAAAGTCTTATTCCGACCATAGGAGAAGGGACTTAGAATTTGAAGAAAGTTTAAGGTGTATCTAAAAATTTCACCCATTAAAGGAGTGGTGAGATTTGATTGAGTCCTCGTTATGTGGGTTCCTATGAAATTTTACAAAGGCTTATCAAGGTTGCATACGAGTTGATACTACCTAGTCAACTAGCTTCGGTTCATTTAGTGTTCCATGTCACTATGCTTAAGAAGTGTATCGGTGATCCGAGTCTATTCTTCCTATTAGGTCTAGGTGTGGATTAGAACCTATCATATAAAGAGGTTTCAGTGGTGATACTTGATCTTCAAGTGGAGAAATTGAGGAACAAAGAGGTGGCCTCCGTAAAAGTCCTATGGAGAAACCACCTAGTTGAGGGAGCAACATGGGAGGCCGAGGCCGACATAAAGTCCCGTTATCCTCATATCTTTTTTGATTAAGGTTAGTAGTTCCAATTAATAATCAAAATAATGAATAAATTTAATTTACTTGTTTTGCAAAGATGTGTATATTTATGATAGAGGTTTTTGTTAAAATGAAGTTTCTTGTGAAAACAAATGCTCTTTTGCTCAATATTTGCACTTATCTGCGTACTTCATATGTTGTTGCCTATATGAAATGATATTGAGCATGTTGATAGGTTGAGTTTGGTCATAATTGACTCCTTAATGATATGTTGAGTTAATGTGAATGTGGGAAGGAAATTCCTCGTGTGGTAATGTTGAGCTCTTGTGTGAGGAAATAGATGTTTTGAGTTACTATGTGTAAATGCCATGACTATGAATTGAATGGAGTTTTCAATAACTCTTATAATCTATGACTCATGATGATTTTAGATTGTTGTGGGTTGGGCTTCTAATATTGAGTCTATCCTTTCCTTCAAAAGAGTTTGTGTCATTGGGAGACGAATGTTCCTAAGGGGAGGATAATGTAATACTAAAAAATTCCACAACATAAGATAGAAACTCACTTGATTAAATAAACCTTAAAATACTGTTTCAAAGCCTAAAATAATGTTTATAAACCATTTGCTAAATTTTAGAGCGAAGGCATCAAGAAACGTTCATGACGTCCGGATACTAACAAAATCGAACTAGTTGATCCCTATGTTTTGTGAAAGATTGGGAGGGTAAAATGAAGTCTACAACTAGTTTAAAAGTCTTTAAATAGGTAAGTATAGAGGGCCTAAATGTTCAATAATGAATCCCCAAGGACCACCCAAAGGGTCCTTGAGGAGGACCCCAACATGGGCAGGCAGGCTGCCAAAACAGCCTGCACGAGACAAGATTAAAAGGGTTGTTGCGCGTGGCGCAGCCCACATGCAGCTTGGAAAAAGTTTCCTCGCGACGCGTGCATACCACGAGGTCTACTGACTCAAATCATATTTCGAAAATAAATTCATAAATTAGCCTCGTGATGCGAAGCCACATCCCAGAATCGTTAAAATTGCATTTTAAGCATTTTGACTTCTCCAAAAGACCCATTTAAGTGAGGGGTCTTTGGATAATTTTAGGGGGTGAATATACATTGACTAAGGGTCAGTTTTATGTCATTTTTAACTCACCTAAACCATATTCCCAAAACAAAACCCAAAAGCTCTCATCTCTCTCTACTTTCTCTCTCCCTAAGTCCTCCATTGATGGGAAGAAGAAAGCATGAAGAAGAAGGCCAATTTCTCTAGGATTTCACTTTAATTTCGTGGATTAATCTTCATTAAGGTATGGGTTCTTCACTCTTGGGATTCCTTTCCCCTAGAGGTCCCTTCAAAGTTGATTTCTAAATAACCCAATTCCAAGGGTTTTCCAATTCTATTGTGTTTTCTTCTAAACTTCAAATTTATGATATATTGTGATTGCCTATAACCAATTAAGTGTAATAGTTGGTTAATTGATTTTAATTTATGCAACTTCATATATATCATGTCCCTTTCCCCAATTTCCCCAAATCTTTAATCTTGGTTATAAATTGATGGGAATTGAAGAATGTATTGATTATTAGACTTGTTTTATCTATTCTAATTCATTCATGGACTACCTAGGGTAATATATTGATGGTATTGGATCTATTTCTTGAAGAATTCATGATAAACCATTTCCCCTAGCCCAAAGTTATGAATTGAAGTTAATGGGATGGTGATGATGTTATTGACCTAGTTATTGTATTAATTACTATTGAATGGTGTTATTACAACCATTGTTGGGTTGAATTTGATGGTTAATGGTAAATCCTTGGATTATGGATTGTGAAGGAGATTTAGTAAGTCTTGTAATCTCGAATCTTTATTTCAATTATGAGTACTTGTGATTAAGTTATGAAGTTTTATTGAAGTATACCGTATCTTAAGATTGATAGGGTTGGTATGATGTTGAATGTCTTGAACTATGGATTGTGAGATGTTGGACAAGATGTAAATGTTATAAGGATGGTGATACCTCACCAATGTGCCTTATTATGATATGATATGTAAATGTGCTAACCTAACAGGTATGAATTGTAATGAAAGGACAATACTCACACAATTCTTATTGAGCTATGATCGTGATGATTATATGAGGTATAGACCCTATGACCTACATTAATCTATGATGCTTAAAAAAGGCCTTAAAGACATTTCAAAAATGAACTCTAGCTTAGCACCGAGTCAACTAGAGTGAGGAGTGTCCCTTCCCACATAGGGAAGGTAGGATCACTAATGTATTCATGAGATTAGAGACTACAATGCATGCAGCATAAAGAGGGTCCAAACTACATCTCCTAGTTTTGAACTATGTTGCCTCCATTGGAATACTAGCTAGTGGATCCACATAGATGCTATGTTCATGTTTTAGTACTACCTTGGGAAGTAGTCCGCCTTCTTTCGGTGTAAGATTCCATGACACCAGATTCCACATTAGCTCATGTAGTCTATGTTGGTTAAGGCAAGATGTTCCCAAAAGGTAAAATAAAGTAATAAAGTGAATGCTATCTAGAATGACCTAAAGGGTGTGACTTAGTCTAGTTAGGGATGTGGGACTGTACGTATATATTGCACTAGTTAGTCTTGAGGGAAGTCTTAGATGGATGTTCTTATGTATGTATATGCTTATAAATGTAAAAGATATGTATATGATGATCTTACATATTGATGATACTATATGATGTTGGTGTCACTTATGAACATGTGTTTGGTCTCTATTGCTGAAGTATGATGTTATGTATT
Organism: Solanum pennellii; assembly: GCF_001406875.1. Classification (NCBI taxonomy): domain Eukaryota; kingdom Viridiplantae; phylum Streptophyta; class Magnoliopsida; order Solanales; family Solanaceae; genus Solanum; species Solanum pennellii. The sequence goes on from NC_028643.1 coordinate 53,037,988, forward strand.
CTTAATGATATGCTATGTGAAGTTGGACATTGGTCATGGTTTTTGTTGGGTTTACTTGATTGAGTAAGGTTATGGGACTTTGCTTAGTCATTGCACTAGTGGAGTTAATGAGGGTTCATGAGTAATGGTCTTGTTTGGGGTTATGGTGTTATGAACTCTTATACATGCTTGTTGATATTATAACATGATGATAGAGTTGTGTTGATTATATGCTCAACTATATTGATATGCATGTTTATTTGACTAGACCTAGTATTTTTGGTCTTGTGATGAACATGGTCTTGACTTAATAAATATGTTCTACTGACTTGTATTAGCTCTTGAGTGTGCATAAGGATTTTCAAAGTAAATTAGTCTTCTTTAATCAAAATGTTCCTTTTTAGCATGAACTTTATGTTATGTGTGCATATGTGCCCATACTTAGTACAAGTGATGTGCTGACCCCATTTCACCCTTTTCCCCCAATATTTTAGGTTCCGGTCGTTGAAGAGTTTGGGACAAATTTTGAAGGAAGACTTGGATCCTCATTCTCCAAAATGGGTAGGTCATCACCACTTCGAGGACAATGCCACTTTCTATCTTTGGATATTGCTCAGTCTTAAATACAATATGTTCATTTCCTTTCATTTGATTACTAAAGATTGAATATACTATATGTGGCTTTTATTGTATTGATGTATATTTGCCCAATAGTTATACTTTTGTTAGATCCGTTTTGAGACTATGTTATCTCTTTTATATATATATATATATATATATGTGTGTGTGTGTGTGTGTGTGTGTGTGTGTGTGTGTAATCTTCTTATAAGAAGGGTCTATGTATACTCGATATGAACATATTATGTGTATGTGAGAGATCTATGCAAACCTCATGATAGATAGAAGAAAAGTTTTAAATTTTCCGCATTTTCAACCTATGAATGTAATGATGTTAGCTAAAAGGATGGTCTTAGTCCTCGTCGCCAGTTAAATCTAGAGGTGCTCCCCGGATGTGACATGCCACATGTAAGATTATTGTGTAACATAATATCAGGATCTTAAACACCATAATCTTACATAGAGATTGTTAGCAGTACATACTTTTTGAGGAAGAAATCATCACAGACAAAAGCCGAAACGTTAGTCGCAAATTTATTTCTACCTTCTTGCCCTATCTTTATGTTACCACAACCGTCAGTAATGGAATCATTGTAGAGAATATGTGATAAGTCTAATGGGTGGGGGGATGAACAATTTATTGAGGTAATTATTTAATCTGATAAGTCCATTTCACATCCCAAAACCACACCCTAGAAGTTAGGGGCAATTTTGGAGCAACCGGCGTACTTGACCTCTCAGAGGTCTTGTACAAGCCCTTACATATCATTCATCGCATATACATAATGAAAAATAGTGCGGAAGTAAAATTTTTCACAAAACATTACATAGTCTTTAAAATCTCTTTCATATAAAGTCATAGGAAATACTAAGTCTCAATCTCATTAAACTTAACAGATGAGAATACTTGGGACACGACCCATGCTTCAAAATATAGAAATACTTAGTCTAGACAATACTTTGAAAAGAAACAGAAAATACATTTATGCCCTAGAATCAAATGAGGACAAATTTTACTTCTCTTGAACCAGGCTAGATCCAAGTCTTCCTTCCCAAATGCTCCTTACCTACCAACAAATATAGAGATAGATAAAAGCATGGATTAGTACAACCACAAGTACTAAGTATGGCATTATGCATAAAAATCATGAAAATAGACATTTAGTTGAAATATGCATCTTTTCATTTAAAAATCATATTATAATTATAATAACAACATTTAAAAACATAGAAACACATAAGATAACATTTAAGCCAATTATCATATTTTTAGAAGTCACTTAAAGTAACTCCATTCAATGTTACAGTGAAGTGTCTTACCATGTATTTAGAAACTTTATAGTATGTAGTTCCCTCACTAAAAGCTATCCTAAGACTCACCTAAGCAACACAAAGAGAAAACAAACATACAACCTCTCTAGGTATGCCTAGATGATCCTCAAGACTACTTATAATGAGTCACATACACACTTCAAAAGACCTACTTAACTAAATCAAGAAGATAACGTCCATACCTGACCTCTTCAAGATTACGTATGTAATCCTTAAGACTACCTAAGTCTTAGATCATATCCACATATTCAACCAATTTCCCTAACTAGAGTTATTTCTTAAGACTCATCTAGGTGAGATACGAAGTGACCATTCCTATGCCCCCTTCACACCTTAACTAAACAACCCTTAACTACTTTAGATAAGTACTTATTCATTTAGAATATTTTCTTAGCTTAAGTCATTACATTCACTAGTTCATTTAGGAGACATTCAACACATAAAAGACATTCAAGTAATGGTCTTTGACAAGACCTAGAAATTCCAAGTAACACCTTCAAAGCCTATAGTGGAATGTCTAGATAGAGTCTCATACCACCACCTAAACTTCTTAAAGCTTCTCTAATGCTTATAAGTATTCCGATGAGAATAGGAAATAACCGACATAGACCATGATAGTAAGACATGGAATCCGAAGTTCTAACCTACTTTGATGAGGGTGTTCTACTTGCCAATGGTAGAACATAGACACATCCCATGTAGGCACATGGTTAAGTAATATGAAGGGCATGATTTGTAATCTAGTCTCATTCTTTAACTAAAACTACTTCTCTTACAATACTCACTCGGTGCTAGTCTTTTTATCATAGGGTAATTCACACTTAAGGTTCACATAAAAGGGTTTCATATCAAGTTCACAACCCAATCACATTTACCCTACCAAAGAAAGGTCCACTAGGGCTACCTCCCAATGGAGACAAGAAGCTCATGATGACTTTCCTAAGGATTATGTTATACCGTTCCATCCAATTAACCTTAAGTCTATCATTACTTTACTTTGAAGGATAACATTACGGCTTACGACTTCAACATTCTTAACCTTACCACTAGGTTTAAGGTTTTATATAGAAGACCCTATTGACTTCATTTCAGGTCACATGTCATTCATACATTCAATACTAAGAGACTTTAGAATCCTAAGTCAAGACATCATATTTTCACATTCGTACATACATCATGCAAGGGACACAAGTCAACTAAGACAAGACACCACATACTTCATCTTAACTCATAATACATGCTATTCTAAATGCAATAGGAAATAACCCTTACCATAATCAATATAAGCATTATAGACTCAAATAGTCAAGTAGGAACAACCATGCATCAACCCCAAGACTACACATAAAAGCACATTGTTACACCCTAAAAATGAGATAGGTGAAGCTAGGGCGTAACATAATTTTCACAAGAATATAAGGTATTAAAATGACTAATCATAGTTTTAAGAGTCAGTATATAAGGTTTGAAAATGTTTGAAGGTCAAATGTCCAAGAACGTCCAAGACTTTCGAAAACTAGTCGAAGTTTAACTAGTGTGTCGTAGTGTTTTGTTGTAATGTTTTGGGGGATGGCTTCAAGGTGAAATTCATTAACAAGGGTTACTAAGCGTATCCTAATATAAAAAGGGTAAAAATTTCCGAGAACGAAGCCTCGGGGACCATCAAAATGGTCCCCAAGGAGGACTAAAACTTTGACTGCCACGATGTCGCGCCAACCTGTTTTGGGCAGTGGCCGCGCGACACGCAGCTGTCACGCAGTAGGTAAAAATCTTTCCCTGAGACGCGGGGCTGTCACGAACCATTCTGTCCAAGAATTTTCAAAAAATAAGTGTTTGGAAGTGCCTCCGTGACTCACAATAAGTTCCCAGATTTCGTTGTGTCATTTTTTAGTCAAATTTAAGTTGGGTAAATTGTCCAATAGTTGCTGGGTCTTTTTGAAACTCTAGGGATTAATTATGGGAGGTTATTGTAGGTATTTGAATTGTATTTAAGAAGCACAATATACAATAAGACCCTAGAATCCAAATAAACAAACCTTTCTCTCCCAAAACCCTCCTAAACCACCATTGAAGAAGAAAATAAATTGGAGGCTGCTTTAGGACTATTTCATCAAGGTTTCAAGCTGGTATTAAGTCTATAATATAAGTTATGTGAAGCTTATTCATTTATTTATTCTTCCATCCATGAATCCCCCTAGTTTCCCTACAATTGAGAATCCAAAGTACCCCATTTAAAAGAGGGTTGTGATTGCATTGTGGGTAAGGTGTGTTTGTGATCCCAATAGAGTGGTAAATTTACTTATGATTATATTATGATTATATACTGTTTTTATGGAGATTTCATGGTTATGGTAGCTGAATTTGAAGGTGATCATGGTGATCTTAGGCCGTTAGAGACTAGATATAGTTATTATATTGATTCTTCCTAGATTTATTTTTATTCTATATTAATTGATCATGATTTAATCACCTAAGTATGAATTAAACTGGATTGGATGAATTAAAGTTGGACTTTATGGAATTGAACCTTAAAGAATGAACTATGGAAATATTCACCTAGTGTAATAAGAACTGAGAAGAAAAGCTAAGGCTAGAATATCTTATAATCTACCAATGAATTAAGATAGAATGAATTGATGAATAATGAACCTTAGGATGGTTGTGTTGGCTGTAGATATGGGATAATTTGATGAAAGTGATAGATTCAGTTGAGCATGGAGAGATTGTATAGGACATCCCTTTATGATAAAGGAGGTTGAGCAAGGATTGACAAGAAAACCTTGGAGTATATGCTTGACTCCAAGTGGATATGCAAAGTGAGACGAATAGTCTAACAAGGGTCCAGACACAAAGTAGAAAGGAGAGCCTCACCTAGTAATTGTGATGACTATCCAAGTAGGTCTCATGAGGCGGGAGTCCTTCACGTAGTAGAGTCAAGGTATCCTAGTAGAGATCTCTATACCCTATGAACTTACACGTGCTTGAGAAGCATCTCGTAGTGTTTAATGAAATAGATGAACTTACACATGTCCAAGGGTTTTCTCGCAGTTCTCATAATGTGTGAATGAACTTAGACATGCCCAAGGGGTATCTCGTAGTGTTCATGATTAAGAGATCAAGACATACCTAAAAAAGTATCTCGCAGGATCCATATGATTGAGGAACTTAGACATACTTAAACAAGTATCTCATAGTGATCAAAAAATAAAGATAGGGGCTAGGCTCCAATGTAAGAAGTATTAAATAAAGGATCCAAAATTAGTACCTTGTATGAATGGTGGTTGGGACATCATGAGTGCATTGCACAAGGTATAACCTAGGGTCACTAAAGAAGAAGAGATTAAAGAATGGATTGGATTAGAATGGCCTTTCCTAGTATAGTAGACTAAATATGAGAGAATCTTAGTAGATGGAATAAAGTAATAAATAAGCTATGGAGGGTGAACATGTTAAGGATGGCTTTCAGGATAGGCTTAGTATGCAGGGTTGTATGGGCTGCCTTATGTACGTTGCACAAACATGTTGTGAGATGACCACAAGAATATAGTACTCTTTAGTATGAAGAACATAGGTCTTAATTATGGTAGTGTATTATGATTAAGAATGACCAAAAAGAGGTACTTAGCTTTGGTAGTAGTATGGGATGCTACCTTATCCTTGCACAAGTATACTTAGAGGTAGTGTGCGGTATAGTTCAGTTGAGAAAGAAGGACAAAAAAATAAGTAAGTATGAACTCTTATCTGATTTATGATGCTTTATTTAAGTATGAACTCTTATCTGATTTATGATGCTTTATTATGATATGATATTCATATTATGGCTATGACTTTATCTTTTATGATTATGACTATCATTGACTAACCGTTTGAGATATCTTATGTTTGGTGTGCTAGTTTCCATACTTAGTACATATCATACTAATGCATATTGCCTGCATGTTGTCCATGTAGGGTCTTGAGAAGATTGAGTTGCTTTCAAGGGTAGAGTTACAAGGTTTCCAAGAAGATAAGAAGTGGAGAGTCCTCGTTGCTTCGAGGACAAACCTTTATGCTCCTTTTTGTCTTTCCTTATATTTAAGATTTTATGTGGGCTGCATCCCAATGCTTTTCATTCATGTCAAGTTAGATGGTTTTGAGACAATCTCATTATAAATTCTTCCGCTATTATTAAATATCTTTTGGTTTATTTTTAAATAATTTTTAAAATTCCCTCCATTTATGCATGATGTTATGCAATGAAGTTATGAGGCTTGTACAAGACCTCCGAGAGGTCGAGTACGCCGTGCCACGCCCTAAGGGTTTCACTAACTTCTTGGTTGTACTTGCGGGTCGTGACAAAGCTTTGTATCAGAGCATAAGGTTATGAAAATGGTCTTAGGATGTCTCAAAATCACGTCTAGTAGAGTCTTATTCATTGGTGTGAATCGCGACACATGTATGAGTAGGAGGCTATGGGATGCTTAGGAAAGTTTCACTTCTTTATTCTTCAAGTCGTGCCATAGAGTTTGGCCTTAGTAGGACCTTTTTTTATGCTTGACTATGATTTTGTAGGTTATGGGTAACACTAGGGGCAATGCTAGAAGGGAAGGAGATGGGAACGGGGAGAAAGAGATTCCTCCCCAAGTTCAAGAACAAGTTCCTCCCCAAGTTCTAGAACAAGTTCCTCATCAAGTTCCTAACGATCCTCCAATAGGGAATGTTGTGCTTGAGGAATTTAGGGCTTCTATGACTTTGTTCGATGAAGCCTTAACGGCACAAGATAATAGGGAGGGGTGGCTCCGGCAAATCCTATAGGAGGAATGGGTGCTTCTAATGTAAGAGAGTTCTTAAAAATGAATCTACTGGAGTTCTATGGATCCAAGGTTGATGAAGATACGAATGGTTTTATTGATGAGGTGTATAAGGTGATTCAAGTTGTGGGAGTGTCTTCCATTGAAAAGGCAGAGTTGTCTTCCTATCAATTGAAAGATGTTGCCCAAAATTGGTATGAACAATAGAAGATTAGTATGTCTTTGTGAGCGGGTCCTATATAGTGGGAAAATTTTAAGTTGGCTTTCCTTGATAGGTTTTTTCTAGTGAATTGAGGGAGGCTGATTTGCAGGAGTTTATAAACCTCAAGCAAGGTGGTTTGAGTTTCAAGGAGTATGCTTTGAAGTTCACTCTTTTGTCTAAGTATGCTCCAAGTTTGATGGAAAATCCTAGAGACTAGATGAATAGGTTCATGACGGGGGTGTCCGATCAAGTGGAAGAAGAATGTCGTTTTGCCATGCTTGTTGATGACATGGATATGTCCCGACTGATGATGGTTTCTGAAAGAGGGTCGATTTATTTTTACCAAACACCACTCTAGGCTGTCTTACAAACGTCTGTAACACTCAGCCTACTTTACACCCACGAAATTGACTAAGTATAGAAATACTTAAACAGCAAAGTTAAACAGCAAGCAGACTTTACAGGAACTTGTCCCAACCTTTATTAATTTGCAATTAATACAAAGGAAGGCTTCACGAATTTGTCTAAGGCTAAAAACACTATGTCTAAGCCTTAGACGAATTTCCACCCTTAATAAAAATTCTGCACAATGGCAGTTTCATGCGGTAGTTACAAGTGACACCTGTCCGACACTTGTCATCACAGGGTTCAAAACTAAGTTTCCAACAGCTATATTTCTAACAGATAGAATCTAATTCAAATTACATTCTTATCTACACGAAATACTAATATTCTAACACTTAGAATATTTCAGGCTTCATTCCAACACTTAGAATATTTCAGCCAGCTTCCAACACTTAGAATATTTTAGCTGTCCTCCAACACTTAGTTTTATTTCAGCAATTCGGGTGAACTGCCTTTGTTCTTGACATTGTCAAGTCTTCACAGCCTTGCCTTGTCAAGCCAACATGCTGTCTTGCCAATGCCCTTAGCCCGCACGTAAGCCATGCACGTTCAAGCTGCCTTGCCAACACCCAAGCACCTTGAACTTGTGTTGCACTGTTTTGCCATCATCCATGTCAAGACCAATGCCCAAGTCCTTGACATGTCTGCACGTAGTTAGATCATGTAGTTTGCTGGTCTAACAGACCACCCGCACCACTTGAACTCGATGTCCTCATTGAGACTGTTTTAAGATAGTCCTCGATTTGAGCATCAAACTGCCATAAGTCTTTTGCCTTCTCCCAGACTGCATCAGCTGCACTCTTTCCTTTCCAATGAACCAAGAATTCTGTCTTAGTATTCTTCTTACTTGTGCCCAAAACCCGGTGATCAAGGATCTTCTCAATTTCAGCATCATACTGTGTAGGTACTGATGGAGGAGCCCTCTTTGACCTGTTTCTATCCGGATCATCTGAATCTGCAAAGTAAGGTTTCAAGAAACTCACATGGAAAGTGGGATGAATTTTCAACCTTTCTTGCAACTTTAACCTATAAGCAACTTCGCCCACTCGTTTCACCGCTTCGAATGGACCATCATACTTAGGAATCAAACCCCGATGTCTGGTCTTGCTTACAATCTGTTTCCAGATTTGTGGGGTAAGTTTCAGTAACACTTTGTCACCCACATTGAACTCAACTGAGCGACGATGCTGATCAGCATACTTCTTCATGCGCGCTGAGCCTTGCGCAAGCTATCCTGTGCCTCAGATAACATTACATGTCTGTCCCTTGCAACCCTGTATGCTGCTGGACACTTTCCCTGATTTTTAGATTTGGCAACATCTACTGGAGTCATAGGTTGTCTGCCTAAAACGATTTCAAAAGGGCTCATTTCTGTTGCAGACGACTTGTGCAGATTGTAGCAAAACTGCGCAGTGTCTAACAATGTTACCCAATTCCGTTGACTTGCTGTCACATAGTGCCTCAAGTATTCTTCCAACAAGTGATTAATTCTTTCCGTCTGTCCATCTGTTTGTGGATGATTTGCAGTAGAAAATTTTAATTCAATTCCCATCATATTGAACAATGGTGTCCGAAATCTACCAGTGAACCTTGTATCTCTATCACTCACAATGTCAGCCGGAACACCAAAATACTTAACCACATGTTTGTAGAACAAATCAGCAGCAACTTCAGATGAACATAGTTCAGGTGCAGCAATAAAAAAAGAATATTTTGAAAACCTTTCAACTACCACCATGATAGATGCTTTGCCATCTACTTTAGGGAATCCAGAAATGAAATCCATGGTTACTGATAGCCATGGCCTTTCAGGAACAGGCAAAGGTTGCAGCAAACCTGCTTCTTTCTTACGTTCAGTCTTGTCAACTTGACAAACATGACAAGTCTTGACGTATGCCTCTATATCATCTTCCATCTTTGGCCAAAACTAAACACGAGACAGTAAGGCTAACATCCTTTCAACACCGGGATGTCCAGCCCAAGCAGAATCATGCGCTTCTTTGATTAAGTCTTTGCACAACCCGCCCTGATTTAGTACAACGATTCTCCCCCCTTTAAAATAGAGCAGATCGTCCTCGATCCAATATCGTCTCATTGTGCCATCTTGCACTTGACCCATCCATTTAACATATAATGAATCATTTGCAGCACACAACCTGATTCTATCATAGAAATCAATTTCAAGCTTTGAAATCGAATATACTGCAACAAACACTTCTTTTCTACTCAGCGCATCAGCAACCTGGTTGTGTTTTCCTGGTTTATGTTCCCACATGAAATCATATTCTACCAGGAATTCATGCCACCGTGCTTGTTTAGGACTCAACTTTTTCTGTGTCTTGAAAAATGTATTTGCTACATTATCAGTTCTTACTACAATTCGAGTACCTAAGAGATAAACTCTCCAAACCTGCAAACAGTGTACCACCGCAACCATTTATTTTTCATGTGTTGAGTATCTCTTTTCAGCATCATTCAATTTCCTACTTTCAAAGGCCACTCGATGACCTTCCTGCACTAATACGCCACCAATTGCCTTGTCTGACGAATCAGTGTGCACTTCAAATGGTAACTCAAAATCAGGCAATTTGAGTATAGGTTCAGATGCAATAGCATTCTTCAAATTCTGAAATGCTTCATCACACCGTTCAAACCAAACCCACTTTGTATCTTTCTTCAACAAATCTGTTAAAGCCGCTGCCCTTTTTGAGTAACCAGCAATGAATTTTCTGTAATAGTTACCCAAGCCAAGAAACGACCTCAAATCCTTCACATGACGAGGTGCCTACCAATCAACAATGGCTTGCACTTTCTTAGGATCCATTCGAACTTGGTTTTTACTAACAAGATGCCCCAAGAATTTTATCTCTTGTTGAGCAAACTCACACTTTTCCATCTTGACATAAAGTGTGTATTTTCTCAACTAAGACAGAACCAAACTTAGGAGATTAACATGTTCCTCCAATGTTCGACTATAAATGACAATATCATCTAGATAAACAACAACAAAGTCATCAAGATAGTCAAACAGTACATTATTCATTAAGTTGCAAAACGTTGCCGGACCATTAGTCAGCCCAAATGGCATTACAAGGAATTCGTATGAACCATGTCTAGTTACACATGTTATTTTTGGTTCATCACCATCTGCTATCCTAACCTGCCAATAACCTGCCCTGAGATCAAGTTTTGTGAACCAGCATGCCTTACTCAACCTGTCCATCATATCCTGCACCAACGGAACTGGATACTTGTTCTTTATAGTTTCCTTATTCAGCGCCCTGTTGTCTACACACATTCGCATCGTCCCATCCTGTTTCTTTTGAAATAAAACAGGAGCACCATATGGGGCTTTAGATGTCTGAATCAATCCAGCATCCAACAACTCATTCAATTGTTTGCGTAATTCAACCAATTCCTTAGGAGCCATACGATAAGGAGCCTGTGCAGGTGCAACCGTACCAGGAAGCAACTCCATCTTATGATCAATATCCCTCCTTGGTGGTAATTTCTTTGGTAATTCAGGCGGCATAACATCAGCATACTATTTAAGCAATTCAGCAACACAATCAGGCACTTCTATTTTCACATCAGGTTTCACTTCGACCAAGGCAGCAAGTATAGTGTCATCATCCTTCTTCAGCCCTTTATCGATTGACATAGCAGACAACAACATTCCCTTGTCTTTCTTCTTTGCAACTCTATTAATGTTCCCAAATGGATGAACTCCTTTGAGAAATCCAGCATTGCTTCCATTCATGACCATCACTCCATCTAAGTGAGGAAACGGAACAAACTGGAATTTTCTTAGAAAATCAATCCCAAGTATGATTTCAAATTCACCAAGCGGCATCACCATCAAGTTATGTTTTCCCACCCAACTTCCAGTCGACAAAGACACACCATAAGCCATGCCCACAATGACTTGTGCCTTAGCATTGACTATTTTGACGTAGGAAGGGCTTTTAGACAACTTCAACTCCAATTTTGTAGCAATTTTCACATCTACAAACATATGAGTGGCCCCTGTATCAACCATTGCCATCACACGTTGTTCTTTCTCTTTCATTTCTAAATGAATTAGGGAAGCATGAGGATTCGAAGTACTAGCCATTTCTCCAACATTATTAATCCCTGTAATATGATTGAAGGACAATCCCAATGGGTTTGTCATTGCAGCCACGATTTCTTCATCCTCCTCTCTTTGATTCATATTTCCAGCAAGCAAAGCATTCACTTTTCCCGGTTTGGACAAGATTTGGCAAAATGAGGACCACCACAAGTCCAACAGCCCTTAGAATTACTATCTTTTTTCTTTGCCTTGTCTTTTCCGTCCCTCATTTGTGCCTTTCCTTTGTCATTTGTATTGTCCTTACGACTATCCTTTTTCTATTCCCCTTTCTTCTCATTCTTTTTCTTAGTTTTTGAAGTGGAGGGAACATCTGTCAAAGGTGAGTCGTCCGGAAATCAACAAACGAATCTGCAGCAGCAATTGCACCGGGAAGATCTTGTAATGACCCGTTAGACTATTTTGAGTACTAGTCCACTTTCTTTCATAAAGGACCCTTTCCGTAAAAAAAAAAATTCTATGGGAACTTTAAATTACTTATTCAACTATAGTTAATTAATTAGGGAGTAAATTTTAACTATTTTATTTTCTTTTAGTAATTCGTTAATGGGCCAAGTCTAATTATTTAATACCTATACTACTTGACTTATTTATTAAAATTAGTAGCGGGGTTAATATATATTTTTTATCACAATGTGATGAGACGAAAAGAGGAAAAGTAAGTTTACAGGAAGCCGCCGATAGAAGACCTAATGGTATGGTGGTGAAAAAAAAATCCTTCAGGTACAAAAATAACAAATTCATCCGTATTTCATATTATATTAGTATATAAGTCCTATTTTCGTTGATTCATGTGATTAATTACTATTTTATTATTGTGTGTGAGGCTTCAATTGGTATGAATGTATTAATTACCGGCAAGTTCAACTTTTTAAATAGGAAATTGAGGCTAAATATTAATGGTTGCCAACATAAGTTTGAATTGAGAAATTTAAAGTCAAAAATTGAGGCTAATAATAAAATAATAATTGGCTTATCATTGCTACATATAGTTGAATGGTGTTATTCAGTGTATAACTTACGGATGAGGATTTGTTTCCTCTGCTTCAGCGATTCCACCACTGGTTCGTAACCAGTGGTTCTTATATTTATCAGTTATTATTTTATTATCATATTATGATTCAAGTTTTGATATATTAAAATAGGTAATTAAATGTCGAGTGTATTATATTATATGAAAGCTATTAGGGTTGTAGTATTTGGAGAAATTATGACTTAAACCTAGACTAGAATTTGAGGAAAATGAGAACTGAAATTAATTGGAATCCAAATTAAGAACGTGATTATATGTTTGAGTGATTTTTTGGGTCTAAGATAGACACATAGTAATATGGGTGTGGTTAGTTTTGAATCTTATTGTGATTATTATGTGAATAGATTGCATTGTTATGGAAGCTTAACGAAAAGGGAAGGCTCAAGTTCTGGAGTGAATTCTTGATTTATTAAGGCAAGTGGATTTCTAAACTCTTGTTAAGTGTATGAAATGCGTGTATTTCCTTGTGGTATATGTTTAGGAGTAATGGGATTGGTGATGGATTGACTTGTCCACATTGATTAATTATAATGATGAAAAAAAA
>NC_028643.1:53052109-53056195 GCF_001406875.1 Solanum pennellii
CCATTTTTGGGTCGTGACAAAATGGTATCAGAGCCCCAGGTTCATAGGTCTCACGTGTGTACAAGTCGAGTCTAAATAGAGTCTCGAGGATCGGTACGGAGACGTCTGTACTTATCTTCGAGAGGCTATGATGACTTTTAGGAAATATCTTCACTTCTTGGATCTCTATCGTTCGTACTTGGCCCATTTTGATTCTTATCGCTTCACTCCATTCGCTCTCGTTTATGTGATGACTCGTGCGTAGTTTCTTTTATGAATCATTGGCATGTCGTGTATTGGTTTGATGTTATATCTGGTATTAAGGTGGAAAATATATACTTATGAAACGAATGTGTGATCACATTTGAAAGAGTTGAGTAAGGTTAGTTATCATTGTAAAATAATAATAATAATAAATATAGTACTTGTCTGGTATAAGCAAAATATGGAGTGGTTCGACAATTAAAGTTAGATGTTTGAAGAATTAACTAGATAATAGATAGTGTAACCTTGAAAGATACAATTGATATAGTTGTCATACCATTAATGAGTTGCTTAGCAAATGATGTTGCCCCAATTCAGGTCAGAATCCCTTATGTGGTTTCACAGATTGAGTGTATACCAAAGAAGGTCATGATACGACTATTACAATGGTACTGATGGGTACTTGGTTAGAATTATGGATTGTGTTACTTTTGATATTGACCTTGCTTACGAAAGAATACATATAGCTTAGGTTAGATACAAAACAAATCTGTTAATATTTTACAGCTATTTGATGGATAAAGTTTGTGACCTATTTGAAAATGATCTTCTCAATAGATATGATATGTTCTAGTGGTGGATGTAACGAATTTTCACGATGTGTTAATAGTGGTACATGAAAACGGACATGTTGATTGTTAAGTGCAAATACTAACTACTTTAGGAGTTATCTATTGTATTACATGCTCATATGATAAGATTTGGTGTTGAATTCATATTCGAGATACCAACTAGCTTGTTAGTACGAGTGGATGTGTTAAGCATTATTTATAAGGAAGCTTTTAGTGGTGGATTTTTGGTATGATATTGATATGTTCAGGTTGTGAAATGTATTTTGTGAATTGTAAATGAGTGTTGATTTCATCTTAAATTTCATGGAAGTGGAAATATGGATGATAAACTTATAAGTAAAGGAAGTCTCAAAAAGTATACTTGTGTGAATGTAATTGAGAATGTTAGTAAGAAAGTGCATATAAATTGAGTAAGTACCTTGGATGGTTGGCATAGCTAGGTTTGGATTGTCATGTTAATGGCGAGGCTAAATTCGTAGTAAGGAACTAAGCATGATGATTATAAGATTTTATGACGCATTATGATTGAAATGCAACTATATGATACGGGTGTTGGTTAAAACGATTTTTTTATGGTAATGATGAATTTTGAGTATCTCAGGTTATGGTTGTTTCTATTTCATAAGTAGTGTGGTTTTATGGTTATTGTTATAAGGAGTTGGGATGTCATCGAATAAAATTGAAAGGAGCTAGAGCTATAATGGAAAGAATTAGTGGTAAATAGTTTAACTTTCAGAGCAAGGATAAAACTAGGCTATTTTACTTTGTTTGCAAGGGTTGAGGATGTATCTTCAAAGGAATTTGGAGAATTGGGTTCAGAGACAAGTGATTTTACCTGTTTCTTCCAGATTATGATATAATATAGTGTCACAAGATCAATAGATTGATTACAAAAAAATAAACTATTGGATAAAACTTGAGAAAGGAGTGTACGGACGTTCAACTCGAGTATGATGATTAGTTCTTTTGTGGTTTTGATTTGGTAAGGAGTACGATAAGATTTTTAGAAAAAAATATGGTAGGGTCAATGAAGAGGCGATCAACGATAAGCTAAAATACGTTAAGTAATTTTTTTTTTAGGTATGAGCTAATGTTGTAAGATAATGGGATTGTGTTACATGATTGGGATCAAAACTTCAAGTTTACATGGCGAGTTTAGATTTGTGATAGTGTATCTTGTCAAGGTATGAATTGGTAAGGTAAGAAATGATCGATCACATTGAATATGAAGCATTTAGAAGGACTTAAAATTTGAGTAGTACATTTGGTTACTTTTGATTGTTATACCTAAGGTTTCCCATATTGTTGGCCAAAAAAAATATAAGACTGGTAAGTGAGTTAGCAAAAAGGAGAAAAATTATGGTGTATTGAAGAGCTAAAGTTATTTGAAATTTCCGTCGTGGAAAGATTTTAAGAAAGGCAAAGGAACAATAAGACCTCTCGTACAAACATTGGATTCGGAGGTGATGGTTGTAGTGATTTCGCCTTTGAGTTTAGATATGACTATGGATGTGAAATGGTTTAGTATGGACTCACTAGGAATTTATCAACAATTTTTTTTATGAATATTGGGTTTTTGATTTGGGTGAAAAATTGTGAGGTCTGTAAGATTATGTGTTGTTATGTGGGGCTAAATTATTTAGTGGTAGATGAATTTGTATGGATATGCGACAAAATGGACCTACAATTATACGAGGTTATCGAGAATTTTGAGGAGATTAAAACTACTATTTTTAGATAACATAAGCTATTATGATATTTTACAAGGCATTTGATGGTGAGTACAGATTATGGGCTGATGGTATACAAAAGTATTGGAGACCAATGATTTATTTGAGTTTTCGCATGAGGTTTACGATGGTATGAATGGTAGTTGAAAAATGGTATGTGAAAGATAGCATGAAGTTGATATTGAGTGTGATTCAATATGGTACTTCGATGAAATAGTATTTTTAGATATATATTTAGTGGTATCAGTCTTGAGTGTGACTTATATATGTTATGTTATGCTTAAATGAAAAGATATGAAGCCATATTTTCTAAATTTTTAGGGCTACAATGTGTTTGCGAAGAATATGTTGATACTAGTGACGGTTTGAGAGTAAGGTAAATAAATAGATGGTGTGACTATGAAGTTTTGTTAATATTAAGAGTGTTGACCTTAGTGAAGTACTTTAAAGAGAATTTATGGTTTGATAAATATAAGTATGTGAGCAATTATCATAGAGACTAAATTGGTGATTCTGGGTAGCTAGACAAAAAACTTTAAGAGATAGAGTCATATGAATGCAAATATTTGATATGGACATTATGAAAGGAGTGTTTAGTATTATTCAACCTTGCTGCTGTATATTCTTATGTAACCACCTTCTTCGTATTGATCACTATTTTGAGTACGACTCCCTATTTATATTATATGTGTTTCCACATCTATGGGTGAATTTCTTAGTGGTGGATCGCATATACCGATCCTCTTATGTCCCTTGATATGATAAGATCTTTGGGAAGAATTGATCACTTCAGTTATGATAAGTTTGATTTTGTTTGAAAGTTGAAGTATATAAGTACATGCACAATCTTTTTTTTACGAGAACCTATATAAGAGGTATGAAGAGTTACAATTGTCTAAAAGTGTTGTTAGAGGTTCTGTTCTCTTGGGTGTATCACTAGCTATGTGATTACTTGATCTTGTTTTTTTTTTGGGTTAGATAAGTTTGATTCTCCCTTGATTAGTATCTGATGTACAAAAGGTCAGATTTTCATAAATTAAATTTGTGGAAATGTTGTGTTGTGAAAAGAAGATACTGATAAGATATGTGATGGTTTGTGCATTATGAGTGTGTGGTGGTTGGTTCAAGTTCACTTCTCGTTGTAGTCGCTAGAAATTCAAGATGTTATCTTGATTACGTAAAAAAAAAGATTTGTCTTGACGATTGTGTTATTGTCCAAAGTGTTTCCATTTGAATTAGATGGGTTAGTGTGTGGTATGATTATTGTTCCTGGTTTGTAGATCTTCCAAATTTTATTTGAAAGTTTAGTTCTTGATAGTTGATCATGAGATATGGTCTTAAGAATGAGTTTACATAGAGAGATAAACATTAACATTGTAAATTATACCTCAGGTTTTTTTTTGTAATGTTCTCTTCTTTCTCTTCTTTATGTTCGAGGACGAACATAGATTTTAGTGGTGGATACTGTAATGACCCGTTAGACTATTTTGAGTACTAGTCCACTTTCTTTCATAAAGGACCCTTTCCGTAAAAAAAAAAAA
>NC_028643.1:53058056-53091621 GCF_001406875.1 Solanum pennellii
GCTTGTACACGTGACTACCAGGTTTTGGGGGTTTTATTAAGTTACTTATATTTTATTTCCGCATTTTATTGTAATGGTTGAGTTTTAGGCTGACTTGTCTTGGTGGGATAAGACGAGTGCCATCACGCCCATTTTTGGGTCGTGACAGATCTTTAACATTCTGCCTCCGTAGTTCGTTTTGAGCCCAGCCTTGCATACCCGAAATGAAGTTGTGTAATTTATCCTCATCAGACATATTCTGTATGTCTAACATCACAGAGGTAAATTCTTTAATGTATTCCCTCACCGAACCCGTCTGCCTTAGCCTTTTCAATTTATCCCTTGCAAGCCAAGATGCGTTGCTAGGAAGAAATAGATCACGCATTTCTTTTATTAACTTATCCCATGTATCAATTCTAGGACGACCAACACTTACATCATCTGCATTTCTAGTCCTCCACCAAAGTTTAGCATCACCCGTCAAATACATTGTGGTAATATTTAACTTGTCAGCGTCAGGCACCCTTGCAGCAGTAAAATATTGTTCCATGTCCCAAATGAAATTTTCCAGTTCTTTAGCACTTCTTGCGCCACTAAAGGCCTTAGGTTCTGGAATCTTAACCTTAGATGATTCAACACGATTTGAACTCAACGTAGCCACAGCCCGACACAATACAACGAGCTCTGCACGAAGGTTCTCATTTTCCTTCTGCAGTCCCTTAAGTTTTTGCGTAGTTGTGGTACGAAAATCCAAGATTTCAGTGATATGATTATCAACATTCTGTCGATATACACCAATCTCCCCCTGAACTTTCTCAGCATCAAGTCTCAAATCAATGACTTGTGTAAATAAATCCACAAACGTAGGGTCTCCAAAAATATCATCAGTAAATCCAACGAAGGATTCAATTTTTCGTGCCAGTTCCCACAGTTTTGCGTTCTTCACCATCATTCAACCGTGCTCTGATACCAATTGAAAGAGGGTTGATTTATTTTTACCGAACACCACTCTAGGCAGTCTTACAAACGTCTGTAACACTCAGCCTACTTTACACCCACGAAATTGACTAAGTATAGAAATACTTAAACAGCAAGCAGACTTTACAGGAACTCGTCCCAACCTTTATTAATCTGCAATTAATACAAAGGAAGGCTTCACGAATTTGTCTAAGGCTAAAAACACTCTATCTAAGCGTTAGACGAATTTCCACCCTTAATAAAAATTCTGCACAATGGCAGTTACATGCGGCAGTTACAAATGACACCTGTCCGACACTTGTCATCACAGGGTTGAAAACAAAGTTTCCAACAGCTATATTTCTAACAGATAGAATCTAATTCAAATTACATTCTTATCTACACGAAATACTAATATTCTAACACTTAGAATATTTCAGGCTTCATTCCAACACTTAGAATATTTCGGCCAGCTTCCAACACTTAGAATATTTTAGCTGTCCTCCAACACTTAGTTTTATTTCAGCAATTCGGGTGAACTGCCTTTGTTCTTGACATTGTCAAGTCTTCACAGCCTTGCCTTGTCAAGCCAACATGTTGTCTTGTCAATGCCCTTAGCCCGCACGTAAACCATGCACGTTCAAGCTGCCTTGCCAACACCCAAGCACCTTGAACTTGTGTTGCACTGTTTTGCCATCATCCATGTCAAGACTAATGCCCAAGTCTTTGACATGTCTGCACGTAGTTAGATCAAGTAGTTTGTGGGTCTAACAGTTTCCCAACAAATAGAAGAGTCAAAACTAAGAAATGAGAGGGCTAGAGAAAAGAAGAGGTCTAGATATGAAGGTTAATTTCTCTGTGCTAAGTCTGAGGGACAAGATAAGCCTAGACCTAAACCAAGGTATTCCAAAAAAGATTCTTCCAACACCTTTAAGGTTGATAAGGATAAGGTGAGTGGATCTCCCAAATCTACTTGCCCCAAGTGTGGAAGGAGTCACTATGGTAAGTGCCTAGCCGGCACATATGGTTGTTTTGGCTATGCAAAGGATGGGCATAGGGTGTGAGATTGTCCAGATCTTAAGTCTAAGGTAAGGGAAGAAAAGCAAGCTGCTATTAGTAATGAGAAAAATGTCGCTAAAGCAAGAACTAGGTTCTACGAACTCAAATCAAGGATAATCCAAAGTGATCTCCTTATGTCCCTTTCCGGTATGTGATTCTATAATGATTTATGAAGATTTCAAGAGTTTCTGATGATTATGATTTGATTTACTGATTTTTCTTATCTTAATGATGATGCATTAATGTTAGAAAGAAACGTGTGGCTTACTCCCAAGTGGGAGATAATGAACTATATGTGTTTATGAGGTTCTTATATGATTGTGTGTAGTTATGTTAGCTAGGAATTGAAATGTTTCCTTCATTTGGGTATGTGCATTTAGGTAGAATGCATATACAATTGGATGCTAGTATAGATTTGTTCCTATAAAGAAGTGTTTATTAAAGTGTCATTCGAGGACGAATGTTCTCAAGTAGGGGAGTATTATTACACCCTCTAAATGATCTAAGTGAAGCTAGGGCCTAATATGAGTGCCAAGAGCTTATAAATTATTAAAATGACTAATTATAGTGTTAAGATTCAGTATATAAAGTTTGGAAATGTTTGGAGGTAAAACGTCCAAGATGTTCGGAAACTAGACGAAGTTCAACTAGTGTGCCGTAGTATTTTGTAGTGATGTTTTAGGGGGTGGTTTGAAGTTTAAATTCAATACCGAGGGTTCCTAGGTGTAGCCTAATATACAAAGGGTTGAAACATCCGAGAATGGCGCCTGGGGGACCATCAAAGGGTCCCCAAGGAGGACCCAAACTTGGACTGAAAGCTGCCGCGCCAGCCTATTTTGCGTAGTGGCTGCGCGACGCGCAGCTATTATGCAGTAGGGAAAAATCTTACCCTGCAACGCACAAACCATTATTTCCAATAATTTTTGAAAAATAAGTTTTTGGAAGTGCCTCCGCGACGCGCAGTAAGTGTCCAGATTTCGTTGCGTCGTTTTTAAGTCAAATTTAAGTTGGTTAAATTGTCCAAAAGTTGCAGGGGTCTTTTGGTAACTTTAGGTATTAATTATGGGCGGTTATTATAGGTATTTGAAGTGTATTGAAGCAGCAAAATAGACAATAAGACCCTATAATCCAAATCAAAAACCTTTCTCTCCCAAAACCCTCCCAAATCACCATAGAAAAAGAAAAGAAATTAGAGGTTGCTTTAGGACGAATTCATCAAGGTTTCAATATAGGTTTAAGGAAATATTTAAGGTATGTGAATCTTATTCATTCATGTATTCTTCCATCCATTAATCCCCCTAGTTTCTATACAATTGAGAATCGAAAAGCACCCCATTGAAAAAAGGGTTGTGATTGCATTATGGGTAAGGTGTGATTGTGATCCCAAAAGATTAGTAAACATTCACTTATGTTTATATTATGATTATATACTGTTTTTAAGGAGATTTCATGGTGAATTATCGCAATTGAATTTGAAGTTGATCATAGTGATCTTAGGCCATTAGAGACTAGCTAGAGGTTTTGTATTGATTTTTCTTAAATTGATCTTTATTCTATATTAATGATCATGATTTAATTACATAAGTATGAATTGAACTATATTTGATTAATTAAGATTGGTATTGATGGAATTGAACCTTAAAGAATGAACTATGGCTATATTCACCTAGTAATAAGAATGTGAGAAGAAAAACTAAGGCTAGAATATCTTATAATTTATCTATGAATTAAGATAGGATGAATTGATGAATAATGAACCTTAGGATGGTTGGGTTGGTTGTAGATTTAGGATGATTGGATGAAAGTGATAGATTAACTTGAGCATGGACAGATTGTCTAGGACATCCCTTCATGAAAAGGAAGGTTGAGCAAGGCTTGAAGAACACCTTGGAGTATATGCTTGACTCCAAGTGGATATGCAAAGTGAGAAGTATATTTCAGCAAGGGTCTTGACTACAACTAGAAAGGAGAACCTCACCTAGTAGTTGTGATGACTATACAAGTAGGTCTCGTGAGGCGGGAGTCCTTCACGTAGTAGAATCAAGGTATCCTAGTAGAGGTCTCCATATCCTATGAACTTAGACATTCTTGAGAAGAATCTCATAGTGTTCAAAGGTATAGATGTACTTATACATGACCAAGGGGTATCTCGCAATGTTCATAATATGTGAATGAACTTAGACATTCCCAAGGGGTATCTCGTAGTGTTCATGATTAAGTGATCAAGACATACCTGAAAAAATATCTCGTAGGATCCATATGATTAAGGAACATAGATGTATAAGTATCTCATAGTGTTCAAAAGATAAAGATAGGAGCTAGGCTCCAATGTAGTAGTATTGAAGAAAGGATCCAAAAGTAGTATCTTGCATGAATAGTGGTATGGGACATCATGAGTGCATTGCACAAGGTATAACCTAGGGTCATTAATGAAGAAGAGATTAAAGAATTTCCTTTCCTAGTATTGTAGACTAAAGATGAGAGAATATTAGTAGATGGAGTTAAGTAATACATAAGCTATGGAGGGTGAACATATTAAGGATGGTTTCAGGATAGGCTTAGTATGTAGGGTTGTATGGGCTACCTTATGTACATTGCACAAACATGTTTTGAGATGACAACAAGAATATAGTACTCTTTAGTATGAAGAACATAGTTCTTAATTATGATAGTGTATTATAATCAAGAATGACCAAAAAGAGGTATTTAGCTTTGGTAGTAGTATGGGATGCTACCTTATCCTTGAACAAGTATACTTTGAGGTAGTTTGCGGTATAGTTCACTTGAGTAAGAAGGACAAATAAGTAAGTAAGTATGAATTCATATATGATTTATGATGTTTTATTTTGATATGATATTCATATTATTCGTATGATTTTATCTTTTATGATTATGACTATTATTGACTAACCGTTTGAGATATCTTATGTTTGATGTGCTAGTTTCCATACTTAGTACATATCGTACTAACCCATATTGCCTACATGTTTTTCATGTAGGGTCTTGAGAAGGTTGAGTTGTTTTCAAGGGTAGAGTTACAAGGTTTTTAAGAAGGTAAGAAGTGGTAAGTTCTCATAGCTTCGAGGCAAACCTTTATGCTCATTTATGTCTTTCCTTATGTTTTAGATTTTATGTGGGCTGCGTCCCAGTGCTTTTCATTCATGTAAAGTTAGATGGTATTTGAGACAATGTTATTAGAAATTCTTTCACTATTATGAAATATCTTTTGGTTTATGTGTAAAGAAAAGTTTTAAATTCCCTCCATTTATGCATGATGTTATGTAATGAAGTCATGAGGTTTTTACAAGACCTCCTAAAAGTCGAGTACGTCGTGACGCGACCCAAGGGTTTCCCTAACTTCTAAGGTGAACTTTCAGGTTATGACAAAGCTTGGTATTAAAGCATAAGGCTATAAAAATGGTCTTAGAATGTCTCAAAACCACGCCTAGTAGAGTCTTATTCATCGGTGTGAGTCGCGACAAATCTATGAGTAGGAGGCTATGAGATGCTTAGGAAAGTTTCACTTTTTTATTCTTCAAGTCGTGCCAAAGAGTTTGGCTTTAGTTCTCCCTTTTCTAATTCTTGCCTATGATTTTGTAGTTTATGGGTTACACTAGGGCCAATGCTAGAAGGGAAGGAGATGGGAACGGGGAGAAAGAGATTCCTCCCCAAGTTTAAGAACGAGTTCTTCCCCAAGTGCAAGAACAAGTTCCTCCTCAAGTTCCAAACGATCTTCAAATAGCGAATGCTATGTTTGAGGAATTTAGGGCTTCTATGACTTTGTTCACTAAAGCCTTAACGACACAAGATAATAGAGGAGAGGTGGCTCCGGCAAATCCTATAGGAGGAATGGGTGCTACTAGAGTAAGAGAGTTCTTAACAATGAAACCACCGGAGTTCTATGGCTCCAAAGTTGATGAAGATCAGAATGGTTTTATTGATCAGGTGTATAAGTTGCTTGCAATCATGGGATTGTCTTCCATTGAAAAGGTGGAGTTGGCTGCCTATCAATTGAAATGTTTTCCTCAAATTTTGTATGAACAATGGAAGGATAGTAGGCCTTTGAGAGTGGGAGACTTTTAAGTTGGTTTTCCTTGATAGGTTCTTTCCTAGTGAATTGAGGGAGGTTAAGTTGGAGGAGTTCATAAACCTCAAGCAAGGTGGTTTGAGTGTCAAGGGTTATGCTTTGAAGTTCTCTCTTTTGTATAAGTATGCCCGAAGTTTTGTGGAAATTCCTAGAGACTTGATGAATAGGTTCATGACGGGGGTTCCCGATCTAGACGAAGAAGAATGTCGTTTGGCCATGCTTGTTGATGACATGGATATTGGTTGCCCAACAAATACAAGAGTCAAAACTAAGGAAGGAGATGGCTAGAGAAAACAAGAGGTCTAGGTATAAAGGTGATAAGTCTCTCCATGCTAAGTTAGAGGGACAATATAAGCCTAGAACCAAACCAAGGTATTCCAATAAATATTATTCCAACACCTCTAAGTTTGATAAGGAGAAGGATAGTGCAAATCTACTTGCCCCAAGTGTGGAAGGAGTCACTATGCTAAGTGTCTATCCGGCACGAACGGTTGTTTTGGGTGTGGAAAGGATGGGCATAGGGTGAGAGATTGTCCAAATCTTAATTCTAAGGGAAGGGAAGAAAATCAAGATTCTCCTTGTAATGAGGAAAATGTTCCTAAAGTAAGAACTAGGTTCTACGAACTCAAATCAAGGATGATCCAAAGTGATCTACTTATGTCCCTTTCCGGTATGTGCTTCTATAATGATTTATGAAGATTTCCAGAATTTCTGATGATTATGATTTGCTTTACTGATTTTGCTGATCTTAATCATGATGCATTAATGTTAGAAAGAAACGTGTGGCTTACTCCCAAGTGGGAGATAATGATCTATATATGTTTATGAGGTTCTTATATGATTGTGCATAGTTATGTTAGCTTGGAATTGAAATGTTTCCTTTATTTGGGTATGTGCATTTAGGTAGAATACATATACAATTGGATGCTAGTATAGATTTGTTCCTATAAAGAAGTGTTTAGTAAAGTCATTTGAGGACAAATGTCCCCAAGTGGCGGAGTATTATTACACCCTCTAAATGAGCTAGGTAAAGCTAGGGCCCAATATGAGTGCCACGAGATTATAAGGTATTAAAATGAATAGTTATAGTGTTAAGAGTCAGTACATAAAGTTCGCAAATGTTTGGAGGGCAAACGTCCAAGAATGTCCAAGACGTTCGGAAACTAGTCAAAGTTCAACTAGTGTGTCGTAGTGTTTTATAGAGATATTTGGGGGATGGTTTGAAAGTGAAATTCCATACAAAGGGATCCTACGCGTATCTTGATATAAAAAGGGTTGAAACATCCGAGAATGATGCCTGGGGGACCATCAAAAGGGTCCCCAAGGAGGACCCAAACTTGGACTGCCAAGCTGCCGCACCAATCTGTTTTGGGCAGTGGCTGCGCGACACGCATCTGTAACACAGTAGGGGAAAATCCTGCCCTGTGACATAGGGATGTCACGAACCATTATGTCCAAATAATTTTGAAAAATAAGTTTTTGGAAGTGCCTCCGCGACGCGCAGTAAGTGACTAGATTTCGTTGCGTCGTTTTGAAGTCAAGTTTAAGTTGGTCAAATTGTCCTATAGTTGCAGGGGTCTTTTGGGAACTTTAGGTATTAATTATGCGCGGTTATTGTAGGTATTTGAAGTGTATTTAAACAGCACAATAGACAATAAGACCATAGAATCCAAATCAAAAACCTTTCTCTCCCAAAACCCTCCAAAACCACCATTGAATAAGAAAAGAAATTGGAGGCTGCTCTAGGAAGATTTCATCAATGTTTCAAGATGGGTTTAAGGCTATAATCTAAGGTATGTAAAGATTATTCGTTCATGGATTCTTCCATCCATGACGCCCCCTAGTTTCCCTACAATTGAGAATCCAAAGAACCCCATTTAAAAGAGGGTTGTGATTGCATTGTGGGTAAGGTGTGTTTGTGATCCCAATAGAGTGGGTAACATTCACTTTTGGTTATATTATGATTATATATTGTTTTTATGGAGATTTCATGGTGAAATATGGTAGATGAATTTGAAGGTGATCATGCTGATCTTAGGCCGTTAGAGACTAGATGGAGGTTTTGTATTAATTTTTCTTAAAATGATTTTATTCTATATTAATTGATTATGATTGAATCACCTAAGTATGAATTGAACCAGATTTGATTAATTAATATTGGTCTTTATGGAATTGAACATTAAAGAATGAACTATGGCTATATTCACCTAGTAATAAGAATGTGAGAAAAAAGCTAAGACTAGAATATCTTATAATCTATCTATGAATTAAGATAGAATGAATTGATGAATAATGAACCTTCGGATGGTTGTGTTTGTTGTAGATTTAGGATGATTGGATGAAAGTGGTAGATTTACTTGTGTATGGAGAGATTGTCTAGGACATCTTTTCATGAGAAAGAAGGTTGAGCAAGGCTTGACAGGAAAATCTTGGAGTATATGCTTGACTCAAACAGGATATGAAAAGTGAGAAGGATAGTCTAGAAAGGGTCCGGAATCCAAGTAGAAAGGAGAGCCTCACCTAGTAGTTGTGATGACTATCCAAGTAGGTCTCATGAAGAGGGAGTCCTTCACGTAGTTAAGGTATCCTAGTAGAGATCTCCATATCCTATGAACTTAGACGTGCTTCAGAAGAATCTCGTAGTGTTAAATGGAATAGATGAACTTAGACATGCCCAAGGGGTTTCTTGCAGTGTTCATAATGTGGAATGAACTTACACATGCCCAAGGGGTATCTCGTAGTGTTCAAAGGAATAGATGAACTTAGACATGCCCAAGGGATTTCTTGCAGTGTTCATAATGTGGAATGAACTTAGACATGCCCAAGGGGTATCTCGTAATGTTCATGATTAAGGGATCAAGACATACCTTAAAAAGTATCTCGTAGGATCCATATGATTAAGGAACATCGACGTACTTAAATAAGTGTCTCATAGTGTTCAAAAGATAAATATAGGGGCAAGGTTTTAACATAAGAAGTATTAAAGAAAGTATCCAAAAGTAGTACCTTGAATGAATGGTGGTATGGGACATCATGAGTGCATTGCACTAGGTATAACTTAGGGACACTAATGAAGAGATTAAAGATAGGATTGGAATAGAATGGCCTTTCCTACTATAGTAGACTAAAGATGCGAAAATCTTAGTAGATGGAGTTAAGTAATAAAGAAGCTATAGAGGGTGAACATGTCCAGGATGTCTTTCAAGATAGGCTTAGTATGTAGGGTAGTATGGTCTTCCTTATGTTCATTGCACAAGCATGTTTTGAGATGAACACAAGAGTATAATAATCTTTAGTATGAAGAATATAGGTCTTAATTATGATAGTGCATTATGATTAAGAATGACCAAAAAGAGGTACTTAGCTTTGGTAGTAGTATGGGATGCTACCTTAGCTCTGCACAAGTATACTTAGAGGTAGTTTGTGGTATAGTTCACTTGAGTAAGAAGGACAAGTAAGCAAGTAAGTATGAAATCTTATCAGATTTATGATGTTTTATTATGATATGATATTTATGTTACGCCTATGACTTTATCTTTTATGATTATGAGAATTATTGACTAACCGTTTGAGATATCACTTGTTTGGTGTGCTAGTTTCCATACTTAGTACATATCGTACTAACGCATATTTTCTACCAATTGTCCATGTAGGGTGTCTAGAAGGTTGATTTGCTTTCAAGGGTAGAGTTACAAGGTTTCCAAGAAGATAAGAAGTTGTGAGTCCTCATAGCTTCGAGGACAAACCTTTATCTCCTTTATGTCTTTCCTTATATTTTAGATTTTATGTGGGCTGCGTCCCAATACTTGTCAAGTTAGATGGTTATTGAGACAATGTTATTAGAAATGCTTCCGCTACTATGAAATATCTTTTGGTTTATGTTAATGAAAAGTTTTAAAATTCCCTCCATTTATGCATGATGTTATGTAATGAAGTCAAGAGGCTTGTACAAGACCTCCAAGAGGTCGAATACACCGTGCTGCGACCCGAGGGTTTCCCTAACTTCTAGGGTGTACTTGCGGGTTGTGACACACATAGTTATAGTTTACATGATTTCCTAACATACATAGAAAGAACATATATTTTGATATTCCTTAACATATAGATAGATATTATCATATTTCACATAATATCAACTATACAATTCATCATAATACTCAAAGTAGTGCTGACAAGGCCATGATCATCATATTGCATAAATAAACGCCGACGAGGCCAGATCAATTGCAAGTAATGCACAGAACACAGCCACCATAAGTAGACCATACCAATCACAACATAATTTAAGTCTAATTAACATCAAAATAAATTAAATGTGTCAGCTTACCACCACATCATCCTCAACACCTTAATCCAATGCCAAATCACCACAATCGACATCACTAGGCCAATTTCCACACCCATAACCAACAAGTCAACATAATTGTAACAATATTCATGAAACTAGGTAAAATTACACAACATAGATATCAATTTACTACAATTATTACATCAATCAAAAGCCTACATAAAACTACATTAGAATTCATCAACATTAGATCAATATCAAGTAACACATAACTTAGTCAAAAACTAGGGTTCATCCAATTCATGGGTTCATAGGTTACTTAAGTTTGATATCATAAATACAATATCAATTCAATCATTATTCAATGTTTAGAAATCGTTAATGCAAGAACCCATGGAATAGATCATAAACTTGTACAATTAAACTTTGAAAAATTTAGAAAACATCTTTGAAAGTTGGGTTCCTTGATGAAGAGACTTTCAACGATCAAAATACATACCATAATGAAGCTAGTTCTTCAATTTGATGAATAATCTCCACTCAATTCGTCACTGCAATCCCTTCCTTGAGTTTTGACTCCAATGGAGTTTTATAGAGAACTCTAAGGGATTTGGGTTTTTTTGATTTGGAAGAATGAAATCTTCTAAGTGTTAATCACTTATATACACATTTAAAATACCCAATTTACCATTAAGGAATCACCAATACTTTTTATTTGGAAGTGGGGTGAAATTACAACTTCACCCCTCAACTTAACAGTGGCTTGCGCAAAGCACAACTTCACAGACGGAAGGGCCATCGATGGCCCGTCCCTTGACCAACCGACCGTCCAGTTGGTCCGTGGTCTAGAACTAAGGCTTGTCTTTGGCCTCTCATATCCCAATACTAACTCCAAATTGAGTATCCACCACCAACGGGGCGTCGAATGACACACTGGGCGTAGATTGCCAACTGTTGGTTGGGCTGTCTCAGGCAGTCCTGGCACCAACTTTGGGTCCTTCCTCAAGGATCTTTGGATGGTTCTTGGGGATGTTATCCCGGATGTTTCCAACCCAAAAATTATCTTATACGAGTTTAGAACCTCTCACATGAATTTCATCCAAAAAGAACATGTAAAACTCGATGAAATATGCTTAGACACACAAGCTCATTTCAAGGCAAAACTTTTAAACGTCATGGACGTTCTTGGACGTTTGACCTCCAAACTCCACGAAACTCGACAAACTGTTTACATATGATATAATAACTCATTTAAAGACCTTAAAACCTCATGAATCATACATAAACACATAGAACCATATATGAGGCACATATGTGACGTAGTCGTCGAACATCTTAGTCATCCCTTGACGTTTGACTTCCAGTGTACCTAAACTCTTAGACACTGCCTCAATAGCACATTATAGACCTATTTAGGAAATTATACCATAATAACAACCATGTTAGTCTCTAGCTCACCTATGTCATTTTTGGGGTCTTATATCCATCAAGTAACCAATGTATGGACGAGATCTATTCCTTATTAATTATTATTTATGGTATTAATTGAGTTACAACTATAAATGGTTCATAATTAAGAAATAATTAATAACTATTAAATAATAATTCTTACAAAATATGCATGCTATGGAGATGAAGATGTTGAGATGGATGTATGGTCATACTATGAGTGACATGATTAGAAATGAAGAGATGGGTGTGGCCTTCGCCCTCTGCAGTCGACAAGATAAGGAAAGTGAGACTGTGATGATTTAGACATATAATGAAGAGATGCATAGACGCACCAGTGAAAAAGTGTGAGATATTGGTTATAGCGAGTAAAGTGAGAGGTAGACGTAGGTCAAAAAAAGTATTAGGGAGAGGTGGTAAGACAAGGTATGATGCATCTTCAGATTACAGAAGACATGACCGTAGATAGGATGGTGTGGAAGACTAGTATTGAGGTAGTAGGTTGTGTGGTGGTGTCTTACTTAGGGTGACTAGTGTTTGCGATAGTACTAGTTGTACTATTAAAGTTCTTGTTTATTATTTCAATCATGATTTATTGTTTTTTTTGTCAATAATAATCTACCCTATATATTTTGTTTTTGACATTTCAATTATCAAATGATTTGATTGTTGTTTTGTCTATTTTTGCATTGTTTCTTGCTTTGATTTCTATTCATTGTATTCTTTCTATATCGAGATTCGTTGCACTTAAGGTGAGGATCTGTTGTAAATAACTTCTCTACCTCCATAAGAGAGTAATTAGGTATCTGTAATTCTAACCTCCCCAAACCTCACTTGTAAGATTTCACTAGGTATGTTGTTCTTGTTATTATACTTTTTAATATATGTCTACTATATATGTTATAGGGATAGACATGGAAAATGCAATGCACTAAAAAAATAGAGTGGAAATGAATTCCTTATAAAGTTCTTTAGGGGTCTCTTACTAGAGTGCATTGGAAAAAATAATGCATGCATTAACTTGAGAAAAATGAGTAGGAGATGTCTATCAAGTCTTGAAATTTAAATTGATGATATTGACTTGGTCATATGAGTTAAAAAAAATATGGACATAATTAGAGTAATCAAAAGTTTTTGAAATTGCATATTAGAGTTTAAAATTTTTATAAAGTCTTTCATCTCATTTCAAATTTAAAAATTCAAAATCCCCACTCCTTTTCATTGTCTTGCAATCTTATTTTCTTATTCATTCTTTCTCTCTTCCCTCCCCCCCCCCCCCCCCTCACTCTTTCTTTCTTTCTTTACTTCTCCGTCTTTTTTTTTTGCCTCAAAAATATATAAGTGATTGAAAGAAGTTATACAAAAATCAAGCAATTATGATGCTATTGTTTAATAACTACGATAGTTATTGCAACAACTACGAAAGTTGTTGTTGTAGCTACCAAAGTTACTACAACAACTTCAACAGTTGCTTGCCTTATACTAATAACTATAACACTTGTTTGAGTTTCTACAGTAATTATTTAATCGTTGTAATAACTTCTGCATAATTGCTACAACAACTTCGACATTTATTTACCTTTTTAGCAAAAAAATGAAGTGAAGGAGGAAGTGGTGAAGGAGATAGCGATTTTGCTAAAGGAGAAGGTTGGTGGTATTAGTAGCAATGATGGAAGAAGAGGTAATGTTTTTTGTGGCAGTATTGACGGAGAAGGAGAAGGAGGTCATGATAGAGGAGGAAGTGATAGTGATGGTAGTGAAGGAGGAAAATGTGGTAGTGGAGGAAGAGAAGGTGGTAGTAGTTATGGTGGAGGAGGTGGTAATGATGACTACAACTTCGGTGGTAAAAAGGGTGGGAATGATGGTGACAGTAGAATGGATAGGGATGGTGGTGGTGGCAATAAGGGAAGGGGGAGGGTGGGAAAAAAGAGAATTTTTGTGTACATAATAAAATTTGAGGAATTTAAAATTAGGTCCATGAACACTAATTTTGAAATTTTAGTCTCTACTAGATAATTAAGGCTTGGATCCCCCTTTTTTTATATATAGTTTTGAATTTTTTTTCTCACCTTTAATCACTTTCCCAAGGATCAGCTCAAATAAATCGGTGGCCTAAAATCAAATCTGAATGGACACTTTAAATTTGAATATATTTTCATGAAGTTTAATTATTATAGTAAATTGTTTAATCTTTCTTGAGATATAATACTCATAATTTATCAAACTTCTATTATTTCTTTGCTCTTTTATGAAAAGTTTTTATTTTCTGCAAATAATATTCGATATTATTAAAAAAAAAGTTATGCTAAACATACTTTTTTTTTAAAAAAAATGAGTATCAGAGCTAGCTAGTTAAATAATAACTATGGAAAATTCTGGAGCTACAAATCTACAAAAACAGGTATACACTCTTAAATTTATGAGTAGCTAAACAAATTTATTCCTGAAAATCTCTTGTTAATTATAATTATTTATCATGTTCTAATAATGTTATAATAAGCATCTTTAGAAGGTTTGCTACAGAAATATTCTATGAACAAGTATGCCCAGACTATGCCATCCTAAAGTTGAAACCGGTAGGCAAAGAAGGCCTTTTAGGGGAGTAAACAGAGTTGAGGCGCTGTTAGGGTAACTAATCAAAGAAGAAAGCTGTAGTAGTGACTAGACGAGATGATTATTAAACCATTATTATTACATAATAAGTAAGTATAATTTATTAAGAGGTTGGAAGGAATAAAACTTTTAGCAAAAATGAATAAAATGAGTACCTACTTAATTGATGATAATGATGAATATAAGATATTACTACTTTATATATTAAAAAATCTTAATACTGACATAAAAAGAGAAATTTATGATAAATTGGTAACATATGAAATAATAGAGATAACGACTCAAGGTTGGACTCAGTTAACCATACAAAGTATACAGGATGAACTTTATTATGATATGTATGATTTATATGATGATATAGATACAGACTAATGATAAATTACGAATATTTACAATATTGGGTAAAAACTATAGAAGATATAGATCTACATGAGAAATTACTAATAGAAAATCTATTCGATTATTTGAGAACTAGAGAAGTTGAACATCTAGAATATATTACAAATAATGCTAATGAAATACAACGATTAGATCTACTTAAAAGAGAATATTACAGAAAGACATTTTATGAAGGATAATATAATACCAAGCAAAGAAACTAAAATAACAACAAACAATATAGGTAAAAAAATAAGAAAGACATGGAAAAAATTAAGACCCTTATATATAGAATATGAACTATCACAACTAGTCAAAACAAGTAATAATGAAAAAGATCATTTAATAGATAAAATTTCGAAAACAGAATACAAATATGTTCGCTATTTGAAAAAACAGTATGAACAAAGAAATTTATAAACAACAATTAATAGAAAAAATAATGGAAAAAATAACTGAAAAAGAACAAGAATTACAACATAGAAAAAGAAGATTAGAAGAAAACATATTAGCAGATGTATGTAATAAATCGATACTAGTACAAAGAAAAGATATATCTATGTTAAAATTAGAATTAGATTGTCTTGAATATGAGTTACAACATAATATAATACATAAATTATAATGAATAAAGAAGAATTTGCAGTAGACGAAAAAACATATGAAAATCAAGACGGAATGATAATAAAAATAATATTTTCAAATCTAGGAAGAAGATATAAAAAAATAGGAAATAATCTATACTTAATGTTAGAAAGAGAAACAGCAAAATTAGAAGACAGTTTAACAGCTATGGTAAGAATAACAAAAGAAAATGAAGAAATAGACAGATCAAAAGAAATAGAAAAAATAAGAATACAAGCAAAACAAGAAGTACAATACGTAGAAGAAATAAAAAATACAAGAATAGAAGAACTAGAAAAAGAACTAACAAAATTAAGATTATTATATGAAGAAAAACAAAAAGCAAAACAAATAGAAAAAGAAAAAGAACTAGAAAAAGAATTAAAAAATAAAATAAACGAAGTACGACAAAAATTAGATGAAGATCTTGAATTAAATGAAATAAATGAAATAGATGAAAATGAAAATGACCAAAAATCGGAAATAAGTGATATAAGTGAAACATATACAGAAATCTTGGAACAGACAAACAAACTAAAGAAATTAGAAATAAATACAGGAGATACAAATAGACCTAGTACATCAGGAGTTAAACCAGAAAATAGTCCAAGAAATAGTCCAAGAAATAGTCCCAGAACTAGTCCTAGAAGGGCACAACCAACTTATTATACAGAAAGTTATCAACAGTCAGATAGAGCTAATACAATATGGAACAGTAGATTAAATAAAAATTGGATACCAAAACCAGCAAATGAACAATATAATTTCTTAGACCTAGATTGTGTAACAGATATAAATAAAGTAATGTTACTATGGACGGGAAATATATCTAAACAACTGATAGATAACAAAATAAGTACAACAGAAACACCAAGATATATAGAAAGAACATTTGTAGGAACAGTTAAATTATGGATAGAAAATCTACCCCCAGAAAGTTTAGAAGTACTTAGAAATAATACAAAATTAGATGGATCTTCTTTAGCAACAAATATAGAAATATTAGATAAATACGAATTGACGATAAGAAGTGAATTCGGAGGTATGACCACAGATGTAAAAGAACAAAATAAAGAAAAAATAATAAACAGACAACTTATGACAAAATTAGCTATATGTAAAATGTGCTTTATAGAAGAATACACTTGCGCATTTAAAGAATATTACTACAAAGCAAAATATAATCTTAATGAAGCAAAAGAAGTAAGACACCAATATTTTACAAAATTACCAGAACCATTTAGTACAAAAGTTATTAAAGATTGGGAGAATGAAGGGCTTACAGATACTTTAGGATCTAGAATAAAATTCTTATCTCAATGGTTTACACAATTATGTGAAAGCCAAAAAGAAAAATTAAAAATGGAAAAAGTATTAAATAAAAACTTATCGTGTTGCAAAAATAAAATGGCACCACAATTTGGATGCACATATAAAAAACAGAAAAGTAAAAGATATAAAAATTACACAAAAAATAAAACTAAGTATAAATATAAACAACCAAGAAGAAGATATTATATAAAAAATTATAAAACAAAAAGACCATATAGACCAAAGAGGAAAATATCCCAATGTACTTGTTACAATTGTGGAAAAATAGGACACATAGCTAAAAATTGTAAATTACCAAAAAACCTAAAAAGAAAACAAATTGCAGAATTAATTATAGACGAAGAAAAATATATGCAAATAGAATACATAGACTATGAATTAAGTGAAAATGATAGTATATACGAAGTATCAGATATAGAAACTGAAAATGAAGAAGAAAATACTAATACAGATAATGATGAAATAAATGAAGAATAATGTCAGAAAGTGAAATAAAAATAATAACTGAAGAAAATTATGAAAATGAAGAAATATCACATCAAAAAATCATATTTGATAACACAATTTTTGAACAAATAAAAGGAAAAGAATTAGATTTAAGCGTTGAAAAGATACTTGAAACATCCTTATTAAAAAATTTTTTTAAAAGACGAAAAGAAGAATATTATGTAGTTAGTCAGAAAGAACATGCCATAGATTGTAAATATACAAGTGGAAAAGCATATATACCTATAATAAACAAACGAATAATAAATAAAGAAATACAAAATATAAAAAATAAAGCAGATATAAAATATGTACATTTAGGAGGAACAGAAATACTGATAAAAGCTTGTTTCAGAGAAGGAATAGATACACCTATTGAAATATATCTAGCAGATGACAGAATAATACATCCTATAGAAAAAAGCGTAATCAGTGCAGTTAGAGGAAATTTAATATACCAAAAATTTAAATTCATAATAAGTGCTAATTACACAGTAGCATTAACAGATACAAACATAGATAAATCATTAGTACTATATTGGAAATTATCAGGAATAAAGTTAGCACCAGGAAGTAAAATATTTACAGCAAGATGTAAAAATCTATATATATTAACCACAAAACATAAAATAACGGCAAGAAATAAAATTGATAAAATAAAAATAGAAAATCCTTTCGAAAAAATAATTACTGTAATAGACAATAATGACTACAGCTATAAAGAAATTGACATGGAAGAAGATTTAGAAATAGTAAAAGAAAGATTAAGTACTTCAAGCGTACCAAATACACTAACAAGAGCTACCTCATCAAGAATGAGTACATCTAAAAGAAAATATGAAATGCCCCAAGAATTATTAGAAGAAATAACACCTAACCACTATTTTATAACAGGAATAATGGATCAAAGAAAATATAAAATCTTAATAAATACAGGACAAGAAGAAAATCATATAACAAGAGAACTAGTATTAGAAGAAGAAATTATAAAAACAGGACACACATACCCTGGATTACCCAGTGAAATAATAAACACAAACGAAGAAACAACAGAAAAAGAAATAATTATAGGAGGAATTCCATTAAAATTACAATTTAAAATATACGAAGGAAATTATAATATCACGTTAGGAATAAAATGGTTAGAAAAAGTTAAGCCATACAAAATAGAAAATGAACAATTAACAATAACTTGTCAAAAGAAGAAAATAATCATAAAAAGAACAAAATGAATAATGAAAATATTTATTCTTGCGAAAATTATTGTAGAAGGATATTACAACAGATATTATACACCTATGATAGATACGGGAGCAGAAGCAAACATATGTAAATATAATTGTCTACCAGAAGATAAATGGGAAAAACTAAAAACACCTATGGTAGTAACAGGATTTAATAATGAAGGAAGTATGATAAAATACAAAGCAAAAAATATAAAGATACAAATATGGGATAAAATACTAATAATAGAAGAAATCTATAATTTTGAGTTCACAACAAAAGATATGTTACTAGGAATGCCATTTTTAGATAAATTTTACCCACATATAATAACAAAAACACACTGGTGGCTTACTACACCATGTGGCAATAAAATAGGAGCAAAAAGGGTAAAAAATAAACAACGAAAAGCTATGGAATGGATAAAAGGTAGTGAAAAAATAAACCAAGAAATGAAAAATATAGATAAAGAACAAGAAACGCAATTGGAAATAATCATATTTACAATAGACAGAGTTCAAATAATTAATGAACAACTAAAACAACTATACAATGAAGACCCATTACAAGGATGGGAAAAACATAAAACAAAGGTAAAAATTGAGCTAATAGACGAAAATAGCATAATAACACAGAAACCGTTAAAATATAATTTCGATGATTTACAAGAATTTAAAATACATATAAATGAATTACTGGAAAAGAATTATATACAGGAAAGTAACAGTAAGCACACAAGTCCAGCATTTATAGTTATAAAACACAGTGAACAAAAAAGAGGTAAAAGTAGAATGGTTATAGATTACAGAAATCTAAACGCCAAAACTAAAACATACAACTACCCAATACCAAATAAAATACTTAAAATAAGACAGATACAAGGATATAACTATTTTAGTAAATTTGACTGTAAATCAGGATTTTACCATCTAAAACTAGAAGAAGAATCTAAACAATTAACAGCATTTACAGTACCACAAGGATTTTATGAATGGAATGTATTACCATTTGGATATAAAAATGCACCAGGTAGATATCAACATTTTATGGATAACTGTTTTAACCAACTAGAAAATTGTGTTATATATATAGATGATATATTATTATATTCTAAAACACAAGATGAACATATAAGATTATTAGAAAAATTTATACATATAATCAAACACTCAGGTATAAGCTTAAGTAAAAGTAAAGCAGAAATTATGAAACCACAGATAGAATTTCTAGGAATACAAATAGATAAAAATGGAATAAAAATGCAAACTCACATAGTACAAAAAATAATTACTATAGATGAAAATATAGATACAAAAAAGAAATTACAATCATTCTTAGGATTAGTAAATCAAGTAAGAGAATATATACCAAAATTAGCAGAACATTTAAAACCATTATACAAAAAACTCAAAAAAGATATTGAATATCATTTTGACAACAAAGATAAAGAACACATAAAAAATATTAAAAAATTATGCAAAAAATTACCAAAATTATATTTTCCTGATGAAAGTAGAACATTCACATATATAATTGAAACAGATTCAAGTGATCACAGTTATGGAGGAGTACTAAAATATAAATATGACAAAGAAAAGATAGAACACCATTGCAGGTATTGCTCAGGATCATATACTGAGGCACAAACAAAATGGGAAATAAACAGAAAGGAATTATTTGCATTATATAAATGTTTATTAGCATTTGAACCATATATAGTTTACAATAAATTTATTGTAAGAACAGATAACACACAGGTAAAATGGTGGATAACAAAAAAGTTAGATGATTCAGTTACAACAAAAGAAATAAGGAGATTAGTATTGAATATATTAAATTTTACATTTACAATTGAAATTATAAAAACTGATGAAAATCTCGTTGCAGATTACCTATCAAGAAAAAGGAACACAAACTGAACCAGATACAACAGAAGAAATACTCAAAGCTATTAATACACTTTCTACGAAGGTGGATAGTATGGGAAAAGAGTTACAAAATCTAAAAGCTAATAGTCAGCAGCATGACTATAAATATGCGGAGCTACGCCAACATACAGAGTTACGTCGATCGGAAGACGCTAAAATTCCAGAGCTACAAGGAGACGATGGGAAACTCCAAAAAACCCTTAACATTTGTTTAAATGCAGCTACAGCCAGCACATCTACAGCAGGACAACCTACAAAAAATGAGGAGACTAAAATAAAATACACAAATACAAACTTGAATAAGTTATTCTCAAAACCGTATACACCTCAAAGTACCCAGAAAGATATATTCATACCACCACAAATAAATACCTACAAAGCCAGCCTAGATTCAGATAAACAAACATATAACCACATTACCAGAATGTATATAGAAAATATATACAAAGTACAGACTTTTCTAAACAAAAACCCTAAAGCCAAAAATACGAGAAACCCTGAACAAGACTACATAACCCAACATCTACAAGGATACAATAAACTAATTGCACAACCAGGAACGAATCCAAACCTAGTAGCAACTTGCTACAATTACGGACTAATAAGCACAGTATATACTATTACTGGAGACGAAGTAGCTAAAATACCTGAGCTACATAAGGCACTTCTGCAATATAAAAGAATAACTAAAGGAACTTTATTTTATATAAAGTTCTACTCAGCAACAGCAGAGATACTATATGAAGAAATTAAACCTACAATACAAGTTATTAAGATAGGTTTAACCAGAGATATGATAATACCAGAAAAAATAGATATACAAGAAGAGATACAGAAGGTGGATATCCCAAATTTTTATGCAAACAAAAGAACTATTGGGATAGCTACTATATTAAATGAGTTATCAAACAATTACCTAAATGAAAATGCAATTTGGAGTTATTACAACAGAGATCAAACAATGATATACTCCAATTGTAAAGATATAAGAGTAGCAGATATGGAAGAAGTACGACAATGGATATTAAGTCTACTGAAACCAGAACAAATACCTACAACAAGGGCTATCAGGAAAAATTTCATTTCTCAAGATTTGATGACCAGATATTGCAAACTGATCGGACAAAAGTATCCAGACCATCTATGTTCAAAATGCAATGGCGAAGATAACTATGTCCCGGGAGTACAACTGGAGTAAACTAAGGAGAAGAAGATAAGACATAAAGATATGTGTACAAATTAGTCATAATCATTGTCGGCCATATATAAAAATGTAAAGGCCATTAAATAAAATAGAATATAGTATGTCGGCCATTTGGCCAAAGTTTATTTTGTTTTCTTGTAAAAAAGTCGTAAAGTAAATAGTGTCAGTGTAAATAGTAAGAGTCAAGTTACTGTGTAAATAGTAAAGGTCAAGTAACTGTGTAAATAGTAAAGGCCAATCGTCTTTTAGCAAAGATGAAAGGTCATTATGTATGTGTATATAAGAGGCATTTGCCTTCATAAATAAAACATGAGTCTTCCACTACTCTCTTCTCTCTACAATTACGATCTTATCTTAATTAATACGTATACCATATTCAAAACTATTTTTACACCTTTATCAAACGGGCACTCACATACTAAAAACCCCTCAAACTTGGTGGAGTACCCATCAAAAAAAAAAAAAAAGGAAAAGGAAATATCTATGTAGATTGTCCTGCTCGTAAAATTTGGTTCACACAAATTTTTCACATGCATTCTCTCCTTTTATATTTATTTATGGAGTGTGTGGTCAAGCCTTTTCAAGTAGTTCAACACTAATACACCATTTCACATACTAATGCCAATATCTCTTCAACAGGAAAAATCAGACTTCAACTAAGTCCTTTTGTTCAATGGGTTTCGATTTCCAAATTACTCAGTTTCCGTTGATATAACTTGGGCTATACTTGATCTTATTTTTTTGTATATATAAGATTCCACAAACAAACATCTTAAAGGATCTTACTTTGTTTTTTGGTCTAAACTATTTTGTGTTGTATTGCTGATTTAATGGGATTTTCTTTGAAATCTTTAGGTTTTTCTCTTTCTTCCAGTTCTTCATTGTTAACCTCATTCTCTTCATCTTTGAATTCTACCCTAACACCCACACCCAATCAAAAGTTGCATAAAAGGGGTGTCTCTTTTTCTGATTCTCCTTCAACTCCTCTAGAATTTGTTTCCAGAATTGCCTTCACCCCCAACAAGCGATTTCCTACTCTTAAGGTAAAGATTCCACCTTTTACTGTAATTTTCCCATGATATTGGACACTACTCGTGCTTAGCTTATTTGAGTTTCGAGGTCTTTTAAGCTAAAAATTTCTTTGAAAAAGTTGTTAAGTTAGCAACTGTAGGAAGATATCATGTTGTTTTTGTCCTTTTCTTGAAAAAAACTAATTGTATTTCAAATATTGAAATTAGGTATGTTTTATGCTGATTTATACTAGTAATCACTAAATTAGCAGTCAAGATACATAGGATTAATCGGATTAGTATAGTCAAGCTGGACACTGCTGCTGTCCTAACATTCGTATGATTAATCATGACTTAGTTATGAGGGATTTGTGTAATTCACCAAATATGTCAATTAGCACAATGTTCTGTACAAGACTTTGTGTTTCTTAAATGATGAAAGGTCAGGGTTTACTAAAATGACTATGTTTTGAGAATGGAACACTGTACTGAATGTTAGTGAAGCAGAAAAGTTATAGCACGGTTAGCGACTAACTTTAGGAGCAATGTTCATAGAGGATCAAGTTTTTGAATGACAGAACTGACTAACATTCTTTAATGGGCTTTTTATCAGGTGAACTAGTTCTTATTTCATAGGTTACTGCATCACTGTAACATTGACTTACTACATTAACCGAATGGGTGAACCTCTGCCATAAAAAGTGTACATGCATAACTGTCTTTTGCTGTTTCTTCTATCTAGTGATTCTTTGAAGATCCTGGGGATGAAGTTTTTATTGGTGAGGTTTGAAGTGGTTTACTCAGATAATTTCAGCCTAAAATGACTATTGGAAATTGACTTTGAGTAAATTAGTTTCGATCTTTTGTTATACTGGCGAAAGAAGGGAATAGAAAAGGTTAGGTTGGCCTTTTTTTTCTATTTCAGCATACCTCATTGATTAAGAATTAAGAGACTTAGTGAATTGAATTAGAACCGAAATAGAAAAGCTCCTTTAGTAAGGATCAAACTCATTCTTGGGTGGTATAGACATTGGTCTGCATAGATAATGTTCATGGAAGGCATGCACTTGTAACCATGAGATGCTGTCAATGACCCTCTGTAGTATTTATGAAGATCGTTTTGATTTTCCAAACTGATCTAACTTGGCTGGTTTACATCTGGGTTTCCTTGTGCCCAAGCTTAAAATGGAGAACCTCAAAATGTTTATCCTAGTTCATGGAATGTTCTGGTTGGTCCAAAGCAGTTACTTATGAAATTTGCTAATGGTAGCAGCCTTAGATGCCAAACCCAATTTGCATCCTTAATGTTATTAAGTGCGATTTCTGACCATGAGGGACTCTTGTGACACGTTTAATTGATGTTTCCTTTCATAAATCATAATCTAATCCTTCTGATCTAATATAATGCCATCAACTTTCCCATTATAATCATTGAATAGGTTTTTAGTTTTCAAACATGACTGGTGGGTACGAGGAGACCGATAAAACCTCCTCTAAGGCAGGCTACTATTCGGGTTCTCACTTCTCAGTTCTGCTCCAACAAGCTTGTTTATTTGCTAGACCATCTTAAAATGATTATAAGCTAATGCACTTAGAATAGCGACAACACATTTCCTTAGTTTGGTAATTTTGATAGTGTGTTTCCATTTATTTTTACAGTTTACATAGAATTTAGTTACCAAATTTGGTTCGTTATTCATCCCTACTAAATTTTACCATCTAAGCTTGGCTGGATTGGTTGGAACAGAAATTGGTATTATATTTTATCAATAAGTAGCTGTGGTCATCTTCATGAGGACTTCTATCTTGCTGCATATATGTTAAATTACTAAAAGTATTCTTTACACATTTTGTGTCTTTTGTCAATGCTTTTTAGGCACATGCTACCATTACTCGAACTGAGGAACCAAAATGGTGGGAGCGAAATGCAGGGCCTAACATGCTTGACATTCATTCAACACAAGAATTCTTGGAAGCTCTTAGTCAGGCTGGTGATAGACTTGTTATTGTAGAATTCTATGGATCATGGTGTGCTTCCTGTAAAGCACTATTTCCCAAGGTAAGCACTTCTTTCTGTGCCTGTTATGAAAGCTGATAATTTTATGCTGGTGTGTTTTTTCTAATGTAAAGATAAAGTTTAAAGAAGATAGTTTATTGTATTTCAACAATTTTAAAGGATCTTTTGGTAGTTGTCTATTCATATTGTTGGAGTCCGCCTTGTTTGTGACAAGGGCTAATTGGTCTCCTTATATGGTATTGACAATCCTTCGCTCATGTGCTATGTTTTGGGGTTGAGTTAGGCCCAAGGTCCATTTCTTTATTATTATATCAGAGAAGGACCCATTCCATTTCTCATTCACGATGTTGGGCCCCCATATTAATTTTGTGTATGCTCCATATCTCCAACCCTAAACTTGAGGGATGTGTTTCGGAAGTCCCACATCAATCAATCATGGGGTAGGTGGGCTTTTTTTATGGTTTGGGCCATCCTCACCTCTTAAGCTACTTTTGGGGTTGAGTCTGTAGGTCCATTTCCTATCATGGTATCAAAGTCAGGCTCAGCCCCATCCATTTCACTGTTTTATATGTTGACCCCCCCCTCCCTCCCCACTCCAATCCTTCGTCTTATCTTTTCCACGCTCCTGATTCCAACTCTGGCATGTGGGGGAGACCCACATCAGTGGGCTAATGTCTGTTTAATCTCCTTATATGATCTTGGGCAATCCTCCTCTCATGAGCTAACTTTAGGTGTTGAGTTAGGCCCAAAGTCCATTTCTTAAACACATATGAACTGTAATCATTATAATTTGCTCTTAGGTCCATTTGGATGATTTTTCCTTGACTCAAACATGGTTTTGATGCTGTGTAGTAGAGGGAATAGAAACATTTCCCTTACACGTTTTCTCTTGTGGGTATTTTTATTCTTCTTCTGGTAAGAATTGTATTTAATATATCAGATTGTGCTAGTAGATTCTGTACAATATTCCAGTGGCCGTAAGTGTGAAAAAATGAAGGAGGTAGTCCCTTCCTAAACATGTAGGCACTGTAACACAACTCTGAGGATGATTCAGCTATATTTAAAAGATCCACTTTGCACTACAAATAAATCAAAAAAGTGCAGTTTTCCTTCAGCTGTTGAATAGAGTTGTATTTCTCTTGTGGGTTTGGTGCCTAAACTTTGTTTACAATAGTATAAAACTTCTGGGGAAAGCTTTTTCTTTAATCTAAAGGTTATTGATCGGAATATCCAGTTAAAGTTGGCACTGTTCCCATAATGTCTGTCCTGTATAATCGATTGTTTTTACTTATCTCAATTTGTGTCTCTTATATTTGTTCTCAAAAGATCTTAAATTTGAGCTCTACAACAGATTTTGGTACTGCTAAGACAAAATCACCACTAAATATGCATGTATTTAGATTTTCATATTGGTTGTCCAAACAGAACAAGAGACTTGATTCCAGCATGTCCCTGATTTTAATGACTGAGAACTTG
This sequence comes from Solanum pennellii, assembly GCF_001406875.1. Classification (NCBI taxonomy): domain Eukaryota; kingdom Viridiplantae; phylum Streptophyta; class Magnoliopsida; order Solanales; family Solanaceae; genus Solanum; species Solanum pennellii. The sequence goes on from NC_028643.1 coordinate 53,084,168, forward strand.
CATCTTCTAACATTGCAGACAGAATGTAAGAGGTAAAATAGTTCTTGCCACTGGAATTGTATATTAATACATATCATATAAAGGATTGTGCAAAAGCATAACAAATTTGAAACATCATCCTATTTATTTCGCTGGTGGTCCTTTTCCCTATATAGTTTGGTTGTGCTACAACGACAGGATGATAACTTTTGAATCAGCTACTTTAAGGGTGTGTTTGGTATGAAAGGAAAATGTTTTCATGAAAACTGTTTTCTGAGAAATACTTTCTAGGATAATAAGGGGGGTTCCTTACTTATTTTCTTGTGTTCGGTACGTATGCTAAAAATATTATCCTAAAATTATTTATATATATTCTAGACAAATACTTCGAGAGTTGGGGGTGGGGTGGTGGGAATGGTGGCTATAGGGGGTACGGTGGAGATTAGGTGTGGTGGAAGTTGGAAGGCGGGGAGGACATTATCAGTATGAAATCCCATTTGTATAACTTGTTTTCCCTACTTATGTTAAGGAAGTCATTTCCTCATTTTAAGCAACTTATTTTCCTAGAGAATAATATCCAATATTTGACCAACCTAGCATGAGAAATCGGAAAACATTTTCGTCCATGCTGAACACACCCTAAAAGGATTTTAATTCATCTCCTTACCCAAGTCTTTCGCATATCATATATAGTTTCCTTGTGCTCCTAATAATTTTCATGATTACTTGAGTTGAACAATGGTTAAATCTGTATATCAAGCCATATTTAGAAGATAACTGGTCTTTAAGTTTTCTCTCTCCAGTTTCTAGAATTTGATTTTACATTTTTCACTTGCAGTTCTGCAGAACAGCCCAGGAGCACCCTGAAATCCTGTTTCTGAAAGTCAATTTTGATGCAAACAAGTCAATGTGCAAAGCTTTGAATGTAAAAGTCCTCCCGTATTTCCATTTCTACCGCGGAGCTGATGGACAATTAGAGTCCTTCTCTTGTTCACTGGCCAAAGTAAGTTGTCTGATAATTAACCATCTTTTACTAGTTTCACTTGATCATCTGATAATTAACCATCTTTCACTAATCTCACTTGATCATGGCGATGAATGAATCAGAAAGTCGAAGGACATGTTGAGGCTTTTCTTTCTTAAATAATTTTTATTGTTTCATTTTGGATAGGGTATGAATCAACCTCTATCACTCAAGAATTTGAATAGTAAAATTCTCCCAGTCTATGTTTACTAATATAGATCTTTGGTTATTCATGGCAAATTATCGGCAGTCCTTTGAGGCTAACCAAAATTAGCTTTCTCCATATGGCTAACCTTGTTGTGGTAATCTTTAATGCAGTTCCAGAAGATAAAAGATGCAATCCAATTACATAATACAGACCGCTGCAGTATTGGCCCACCAATAGGAGTAGGAGACCTCACACTTGAACTCCTTTCGGCGACCAAGGATGTATCTGCTGCAGCTTCTTCTACTTAGATTTGCTTGTGTTTTTCAATCTATATATCAATAGCTTGCATTTGAGCAACCACGAAAGCTTTTATGATGGTTTCTATATATGGTCATTTTCACTTTTTGGTTGCTACTACAATTTCCACCACTTTAGCTAATGATGTAATTATATGCTCCATTCTTTGATACCATTAACACTTGCAGCTTATATAGGATTGTTCAATGGAATTTTGTTCATTATGTGAAAAAATTGAGTGGAAAGCACTACTTGTCATTTATGATTCTTCTCAATCTGGGTTAATGCTATAGTGATACACTACTAGGAGTAATGTACTCAAGACTTGAAACTAAATGAGAAAGTTGTATGAATTTGTACAACCGGATGTTTATCATGTATTTCTAATATACTTAGAACAAAATTTTGGAGAACTTGATAAGAAACAACAAAGTTTAAAGAGTATTTCGGAACCAGAAAATTAAAATCTGTAGACGAAAAGAAACAGAATCATATTAGAAACAATATACAAAATATTTTTCTTAAAGAAGAAAATCGACCTCACTAAATGTACACTGTCCCCTTAAGAAAATTATTCCCCTCAAGTAACCGAGGTTAATGAAATAAATTCTCTCAAGATAAAACAATCTTACTCACCGGGGTATCGGTACCTAAAATCACAGTGCCAGCGAACCACTCAACAACAGTAAAGTACATTTAGAATATATATAGTAGTAGTAGAAGAAGTCCATAATTTATTTTTTTTTCAAAATGAGAGGAAATCCCTCTATTTATATACAACAAAAGGTTGTGTGAATTTTTTTTTGTTGTACCTTACCGGAAGGGTCACGACCCTTTGGAAAAGTAACAATATTCTAGAAAGGTTATAACCTTTTGATAAAAGTCACAATTTTTTTAAAAGAAGTCACAAAAAAACTTCATAGAAGTCCCAACTCTTCCTAAATAGTTATTCTTCATAAACGTTACAACTTTTCATAAAAGTCGCAAGTCTTCATAAATGTCGAAACTCTACATTTTTCATTCACACCTTTTAAAACCCAACAACCTCCTGCATGAATGGAGAATGATTAAGACAAAGAAACGAACAAATGTGTATACTTAACAAGCAAGAATTGATTGCATCTAGATAAGTAGGTTTTCCTTTGAATTTTGTATGGTGGACATATGTCGGATATACTCGATCAATCGGTAGATTTGATATTTGAACGTTTAACTTTGGTGTATACCTAGACAACCATATGTCACACAATCAACCCTTTACCTTTTATGGTTGTTACGGTTGTGCTCGTTTCAGTAAAGAACACCTCCCGATTTCATGAGCGTATATAGAATAGACTTTTTACAATGATTTTCTTTGAAGTGGCTTACACTTAACACTTATATGAGTGATTTCTAATCGTGTCATCGTGTAGAATACACTATTTGGTCAAACCTTCCAAACATAGCAAATTATTAAAAACTTTAAGCTTTATTAACTCATTAACAAACGTTAATGTTGTATACTTATTGTTGAGCTGTCTTCATCATGAGAATGGATTGAGTTGGTTGACAATGTTGAACCGTTAGTCACAATTTTGTTTTCTCCATAACCCTAGCTTTTGTAATCTCCTGTAATCTAGGTAGAGTTACCGCCAGGATGACTTGTCCTAAATCGTAAACCCATTCGCTTAGATGATCTTTCAACTTTCTCTTTAGTTAAGTCTTTTTGTAAGTGGATCCAACACAATATCCTTTGACTTTATATAATCAATTGTGATAATTTCACGATAGAGTAGAATCTAACACTATTATATCTATGTCTTACATAACGATACTTTTATTTTACTTTATGTTCCATTTCCTACTTATTGTATCTTGATTATCAAAGTGTATGCATATTGATTCCAATGCTTCGGGCCAAAAGAGAATATCTATAAAAAAAAATCTGAGTCTTTCAATTTGTTCACTGGTCTTATCTAGAGTGACAAGATCATTGATCATTGTAGAGCTAGCGATACATGCCTATTTGGATAATTTAAAAGATACTTCTCCTCTATTAAGATTAAGTACATATGCACTTGTGGATTTTACTTTATTTGATTCTAGTGATTCGGCATGCATCACTATATCCTTTCAATACAACTCGATATCTATTATAATGGAATATATAGTTTTGAGTATGTCTGAAACACCCCAAAACTCTTTTCATTGCCATCCAATGAGTTTGATTAAGATTACTTGTGATCCTACTTCGTTTATTAATAGTACATGTTGTATATGATCATGTACACTTTGATATACATCATACTTCTCAATACTTTAGTCTAATCCAGTTGTGAGTCTTTTTCGCCTTCACTCTTTTGAAATGAAAAGTTTATATTTTTTTGAATCTTGCCAATATTGAAATCCAAATATTTGAACTAATCAAACACCTTTATCAATGTAATGAGATCGTGCCAATGCTGAACATTATGAAGTTCTAAGGATTCCTATACCTAAGATCACATCATTAACTCCAAGATCTTTTATATCAAACTTTCTTTCTAGCATATGGTTTAGTACTATTTATGTCATTCGAGTCTCTATTGATGATCAATATGTCATCATATACAAACTGTAAGATCCCGAAAATGACTTCGGTGAAGCTAGATCCGAACATGGTTTTCATGATGGTATAAGGTCCTAAAATGGTCTATAATGTGGTATCGAGGCAGTGTCTAAGAGTTTAGGCGCATTGGAAGTCAAACATCAAGGGACGACTAAGACGTTCGACGACTAAGTCACCTATGTGTCTCATGTGTGGTTTTATGTGTTTATATGTGATTCATGGCGTTATAAGGTCATTATATGAGTTATTACAGTGTATATAGGAAGTATGTCAAGTTTCGTGAAGTTTGAAGGTCAAACGTCCAAGAACGTCCATGACGTTCGCAATCGAAACGACCTTATGTACTAGGCATGTTTCGTTGAGTTTTACGCGTTCGTTTTGGATGAAATTCATGTGAGAGGTCCTAAAATTGTATATGAGCATGTTTGGGTTTGAAACGTCCGGTAAACATCCCCAAGGACCATCCAAGGGTCCTTGAGAAGGATTCATGTTGGTGGCCGAAACTGCCTAAGGCAATCCCACCTACGGATGGCAAATGACGGCCAGTGGCCTGGTCGACTCCCCGTAGATGGAGGGAATCATTTGGTAATTACACTAGAGATAGAAGCTCCCATTTTACAGCCTATGAACCCATCGACAGAGGACGGGACGGTCCATGGGTTGACTGACACCCCGTCGATGGGCAACCGTCTATTGGGTCTGTGTTCTATGCAGCTTCACTGTAAGTTGAGGGGTGAAGTTGTAAATTCACCCCACTTCAAAATAAGTTAAAGTGAAGTTACTAAAGGGACTTTTGGGTATTTTTAAATATGTTTATAAGCCTATAACACTTAGAAGATTTCATTCTTCAAAATCAAAACCCAAATTCCCCTAGAATTCCCTAAAACTCCATTGGAGACAAAACTCAAGGAAGGGCTTGTATTTGAGAATTGAGTGGAGATTATTCATCAAATTTAATGATTAAATTTATTTAGGTATGATTTTTTTATCCTTGAAACTCTATTCATCAAGGAGCCCAACTTTCGAAGATGTTTTCTAAAGTTTCAAAGATGAATTGTCCAGTTTTATGATCTATCCATGGGTTCTTGCATTAATGGTTTTTAAGTATTGAATATTGATTGAATTTTTATTAATTAGATGATTCGACTCAATTAACCTATGAACTCATGTAATTGATGAAGTCTAGTTTTTGACTACTTTATGGGTTAAGTAATATTGATCTAATGATTATGAATTCTACTGTAGTTTTCTATGGGTTATTGATTGATGTAATATTTTTATTGAATTGATATTTAGGTTTTCTTATATGAATGAATCTATATTGAATTGACCTAGTTTCATTGAGTATGATAGTTTTTATATTGTATTGATGTTTATGGCCATGGGTAAGGGTCTTATGGTATCGAATTGAATGGTTTAACATTGGATTGAAGTGTTGAGGATGGATTGGTGTTACGCTGCCCTAATTCCCTTTATTTTATGTTAATTAGACTTCAATTATGTTGTGATTGGTATGGGCCACTTATGGTGGCTGTGTTATGTGGTTTACTCGCAATTGATGTGGTCGTGTCGGCGTTACTTTATGTGTTATGATGGTCATGGCCTTGTCAAAAACTACTTTAAGTATTTTCATGATTTTTCTAGTTGATTTTGTGAAGTTGGATAATGTCTATCTATCTACATGATAATTAATGTGAAAGTATGTGTGTTCTTCTATTGATGCTATTTAGGTGATCATGTTAGATTATGACGATGGCTTCATGTGTAAAGTTTTAGGGTTGACGCATGGTTATTCCTACTTGACTATGTGAGTCTATGATGGTCATATTGATGATGATATGTAGTGTATAGGATGACTTAAATATGATAATGGTTATTTCTATGTGATTCTAGAACGGCATGTAATATGTGTTAAAGTGAAGTATGATGTGTCTTGTCTTGGTTGACTTGTGTCCCTTACTTGATGCATGTATGAATGTGAATACGAGATGTCTTGACTTAGGATATTAAAGCCTCTTAGTCTTTTATGTATGAATGACATGTGACCTTTAAGAATGTTAAGAGAGTTTTTATGGAATCTTGAACTTGGTAGTAAGGTTATGAATGTTGAAGTCGAAAGCTCTAATGATATCCTTCAAGTAAAGGAATGATATACATCATATCAAACCTTAGTAAAGTCATTATGAGATTCTTGTAGCCATTGTTAGGTAGCCCTAAAGGACTTCTTTGGTAGGATAAATGTTATTGGTTTATAAACTTGATATGAAACCCCTTTATATGAACCTTTAATGTAAATTACTCTATGAGAACAAAGGCTAGTATCAAGTGAGTATGGTAAGGGAAGTAGCTCTAGTTAAAGGATGAGACAAGGGTCATATTCCTTAACCATGTGACTATATGGGAAGTGTCAAAGTTATACCATAAGCAAGTAGAACACCATGAGATGAGTAGGTTAGAACTCCGGATTCCATGTCTATCTATCATGGTCTATGTCGGTTATCAATTATTCTCATAAGATGGGATACCTACTAGAATTAGAGAAGTTCTATGAAGTTTAGGTGGTGGTATGGGACACTATTAATATACCGTGGTTTCACGGTATTATTAATACTTTTTCCTTAAGTTTAGTGTGTCCAAAAGCCTTTTTGTGCTAATTTTTATATAAGTTTCTCTATATTTGCAGGAAATCTGTCCAAAGATGAATGCGGAGATTTTGAGCAAAGAAATGCAGAAGAGACCACCTACGGAGCTTGTGACGGTCCGTCGTTCTTGTGACGGTCCGTAGGTGGCAGCGTAGTGCAGCTGCTGAAGGAAGACGGGGAAGTCTGACCAAGTGTGGGGTTACAGAGTCCATGACGGTCCGTCCTGCATGTTCGTCCCAGTAACCATATTCCAAGAGTTTAAGTGTTTTGGAACGAAGACCCTCGATGGACCGTCGTGTCTGTGACGATCCGTCATACTTGCCGTCGAGGGTAATGAAGAGAGCAACAGAATAAATTGCACAAGTATGGGACGACAGAGTCCATGACGGTCGGTCGTGACCACGACGATCCGTCGCGAGGTCCGTCGACCCAGCCGCGTTTTGACAGATTTCCAGCAAATAGAGTCCTTGTTTAATTAGACTTTTATTTTCTATAAATAGTTCGAAAAACCTCGTTTTTGAGATTAGACTCCGTATTGTTAGACTCTTGACCATTGTTAGACTTTTGAATATTGTGAGACTCTTTGAGAGATTATTGATTATCTTGAGACTTTTATCATTGATTGTTGGTGACTTTTACTCATTAATCAATTGAACTTGCGGATTTTACTCTTTCTCATTGAAGTAAGTAAATGAATTCTTATCTCATATATTTGAATATTGTGATTATGACTATGGGTAACTAAACTCCATAACTAGGGTTGTGGGAACCATAGGC
>NC_028643.1:53092969-53095645 GCF_001406875.1 Solanum pennellii
CAGGTGGATCTTATGGGGAGTGTCCTTATGCTGAGATTGCTAAAAAATTAGAGAAAATCTCCCGGATTAATAAAGCTTGGAGTACTAGGAAGTCAGATACTGGGAGAAACACCTTCGCAATGCAGTCCACTCACAACCTAGCCACAGATGAGATTCGTGAAGAAATGGCTCAGATGAACTGAGCTTGGGTTAGTACTAAAACATGTCACTGGGGGTGCAGAAAAGATAAATGCAGTCAACTACTTGTCGAAACCACCGCCACCTAATGATGAATGCTATTATGCGGAGGACACCTATGCAGTAAATGAGCAGACGGGGGGTTTCTGACCGAGCGCCCAAGGCTCAAATCATTATAATTGGCGCCAAGGTCAAGGGAACCAAGGTCAGATCTATGGTAACTACAACTGTGAGGGTCATTATGTCCGAGATGGAAACTACAACCACGACAACAACTTCAACAGGGGTAACTACGGTAACAGAAATGATAGGAATGGGCCCTATGTCCCTCCTCAAAATCGTGAAGTTACTCCTAGGGATGGTGGAGATAGTATGGCGTGAGTTGAGGATATGTTGCACAAAATGATGAGGAGGTTCGATGCTAGTGATGAGCACATTAAAGAGTTAAGGTGCGATTTAGCAAGTATTGGGCAAAAAGTCGATACACATGCAATATCGATTAAGCAGATCGAGTTGCAAATGGCCCAATTATCTGCGACAGTGAACACACGGCAACCGGGCACTCTTCCTAGCAACATTGTCCAAAATCCAAAAAATGATGCGCACTGTATGGCAATCACTACTCGGGGTGGTAAGCAAAACATTGACCCACCTATGCCGTCTAATGAGGAAAAGGTGAGAAAGGATGATGATAAGGTGGTAAAGGGTAGTGGTGAAGCAGAAGAGAGCACCTGAAAAGATACAGAAGTCCCTATGAAGGTAATTCCCATGCCTAGACCACCACCACCCTTCCCTCTGAGATTAGTGAAAAAGACCGAGGATGGTAAATATCGGCGTTTTATAACAATGCTGAAGCAGCTTTCTATCAATGTCCCTTTCGTAGAAGCTCTTGAACAAATGCCGGTTATGCCAAGTTTATGAAATATCTGGTTACAAATAAAAGATCGGTCACTTCCGAGGATGATGATAGACTGCAACATTGTAGTGCTATTGCTACAAGATCTCTCGTGCAAAAGAAAGAAGATTCGGGTGCGTTCACTATTCCTTGTACAGTCGGGTCATTACATTTTGCGAAAGCATTATGTGATCTGGGGGCAAGCATAAATCTCATGCCCCTCTCAATTTACAAGAAGTTGGGTTTGGGTGACCCAAAACCTACTGCGATGCGGCTACTGATGGCTAATCGAACAGTGAAAAGGCCTATATGGATACTCCATGATGTGCTAGTAAAAGTGGAGTCATTCATATTTCCGGCAGATTTTGTTATTCTTGATTGTGAAGTCGATTTTGAAGTGCCTATAATTCTTGGGAGGCCATTCCTTGCTACAGGTAGAGCCTTAGTTGATATGGAAAAGGGGCAGATGAAATTTCGGTTGAACAATGAAGAAGCGACCTTCAACGTTTGTAGGACCACGAGGCAGAGTGGTGAGCTCCAATCGGTATCCGCCATATCCCACAAAGAAAAGATGAAGAAGGAGAATGAACAAAAAAGTGCAAAACAAGAGTTTATGGTTGGGGATTTGGTGCTTTTAGACAGTTCTGGGTCGCCTAGTCTTCCGGGCAAGCTCAAGTCCAAACGGACTAGCCCTTACTTGATTACCCAAGTATTCCCTTATGGAGCAGTTGAATTAAAAACCAAGGAGGGAGTGCAGTTTAAGGTGAATAGAGAACGAATAAAACTCTATTTTGGGCATACTGCATCGGTGAATGAAATGATAGAGGCATACCATCTTGATGAAGGCTGAGTAATCAAGTGTCATCAGTCGTGCCGCGACATTAAATCAGGCGCTTGTTGGGAGGAAACCCAATACTTATAGTTTCTTTTTTCTTCTTTCTTTCTAGTAATGGTAGCATTTTCTACTAATGGGTTTTAAATTTTCAGGCACATCACCAGGAAATTCTGCAGAAAATCACTCTGCAACAGTCACCAACGGACACATGCGACGGACCGTCGTTCTCTCGACGGTCCGTCCTGCACAATCGTTCTGGTTGTTAGAGACCCTATTCCTAAGGGTGTCTCACATTTTCTAAGTGTCCTCCAACGGACATCTACGACGGACCGTCATACTCTCGACGGTCCGTCCTGCATAACCGTCATGACGGTCAGAGACCCCTCTCTTAAGGGTCTCCATTTTTTTAAGTGTCCCACGACGGACATCGACGACGGACCGTCATAATCACAACGATCCGTGATTATTGTCGGCGCTTTGCGCCCCAGGTTTTCTTCACCTACCACTCTTGTATTTAAATTTTTTTTATGCAATGGGGACAATTGCATGTCTTTTTGTTGGGGGTGGGGTAAATGGAAAGTGAGTGCTAGGGTGAAGTCTGAGTAGCCCAATTCACTATCCTCTTTTGGGGTTTTCTTGCTTGTGTTCTTTTTCCCAAAGAGACTGATTACTTTTTCTGTTGAACCGGCATGTCTATATCTTGCGTACATAGTTTAATTCTGGAGCATGATGGCTAAAATGATATCCTGATAAAATGGAAAATGATGCA
>NC_028643.1:53095978-53096736 GCF_001406875.1 Solanum pennellii
AGATCTTTTCTAGGAATAATGTGTTGGCCCTGGTCCCTCCTTGGACATGTGCACCTCAGCTTATGCCAAAAGCATAAGTTGAGGGTGGCTAATGCAGTAAACAACCTTCGTTATGGCCCTGACCCAACTTTGGGTATTGTGTACCTTGACTCATGGCAAAGCCATGAGTTGAGGGTGGCTATTATGAGGAATGCTCTGGAAAGTGGGGTTGAAAGAACAAAGAGAGAGAAAGAACAAAAGTAAAGTGACTCAAGAATTAGTTGAAAGAAAAGTAAAGAAAAAGAAAAAATATACAAGAAATACAAGCAAGAAAAGAAGAGAGTCACTTACACAAATGAAGAAAGAAGAGAAAATAGCAAGGTGAAAGAATATGAGAAACTGGGCGAGATAAAATGATAGAAAATGGTATGTTTAGCGGATATGTCAAGGAGGGCAAAAAGTCACTAAATTATACCTAAATATATCCTACCTGACCCTGAGCCTGTGTTACAAGCTAAGAAAGTCCTATCGTGATCCTAAGGGTTGTATAGCGAACTTAAAGCAGTGAAAATAAGGGCAAGCTTATGGCAATAGGTATGAATGAGTGTGAATTTGTTCTGAGAGTGAGTGTTGAAAAGTAATCCTTATACTCAAACTGAAAACATTGTGTGAAAAATGAGGATTTTGTTTTGAAGTGAGGACACTAGTTGCATTATCGAAAATATTAGCACCTCGGTGAGAAATTGAAGAGGATAGGTGTTAGTGCATGGTGAGTCTGT
>NC_028643.1:53097003-53115235 GCF_001406875.1 Solanum pennellii
TTTGCAGGAAATCTGTCCAAAGATGAATGCGGAGATTTTGGCGAAGAAATGCAGAAGAGACCACCTACGGAGCTTGTGACGGTCCGTTGTTCTTGTGACGGTCCGTAGGTGGCAGCGCAGTGCAGCTGCTGAAGGAAGATGGGGAAGTCTGACCAAGTGTGGGGTTACGAAGTCCATGACGGTCCGTCGTGTCTATGACGGTCCGTCCTGCAGGTTCGTCATGTAGTTCAGAGAAGTAATCCCAGTACCCATATTCCAAGAGTTTAAGTGTTTTGGAACGAAGACCCTCGACGGACCGTCGTGTCTATGACGATCCGTCATACTTGCCGTCGAGGGTAATGAAGAGAGCAGCAGAAGAAATTGCACAAGTATGGGACGACGGAGTCCATGACGGTCGGTCGTGACCGCGACGACGATCCGTCGCGAGGTCCGTCGACCCAGCGGCGTTTTGATAGATTTCTAGCAAATAGAGTCCTTGTTTAATTAGGTTTTTGTTTTCTATAAATAGTTCGAAAAACCTCGTTTTTGAGGTTAGACTCCGTATTGTTAGACTCTTGACTATTGTTAGACTTTTGAATATTGTGAGACTCTTTGAGAGATTATTGATTATCTTGAGACTTTTATCATTGATTGTTGGTGACTTTTACTCATTAATCAATTGAACTTGCAGATTTTACTCTTTCTCATTGAAGTAAGTACATGAAGTCTCATATCATATATTTGAATATTGTGATTATGACTATGAGTAACTAAACTCCATAACTAGGGTTGTGGGAACCATAGGCAAATAATGAGATAAAACCTAACTAAAATAACAATTCTAGAATAGTGTCTTGCATGTATTTATAATTCTTTCGCTTAGAAGTCTTTTTAACGGATGGCCAACGTTAGAACTCGCCTTAATGCTAGTTGCCGGACCAAGGAGGTAGATAATAGGAAAAGAATTATCAACATAGATTTAGTGTATACTATCTAATAGGCTAGTATTGATTGGTACGAGGTAATAACTTAGTCAAATATCGAATACGATGCTTAATATGAGGTAAAGATAAGGGTTAGGATAGCAACACACGTAGCCGGACCAAGGTGCGGAGTGAGATTTTCTAGATGCCGGACCAAGGATTTAGAAATACATAACTTATCACTTTGCATGCAAGATACTAGAAAAGAATTTTTATAGTTAGAATTATCAAGTTATGAACCTGAGGGGAACACGTAAACCCTAGTTACTTTGATTAATTGATTAAACTCCAACATTCAAAGCTGTTAAGTGTCTCTTTGAATTTCGTTAGTTATTTTCATTCATTTAGAAATAGAAACCCCCCTTTTATTGTTTTTACTTTCCAAGGAAGTAATTGACTAAACAAAAGTATTAATAGATTGAAGTTAAGTCTAAACTATTTTCCTCGTGGGAACGATCCCAACCTCACTAGTTGGGTTATTTACTTGACACGACCGCTTTACTTCTTATTTGAGAAGTAAGTTTGAGCGTATCAACTATCTAGACACTGCACAATAGACTTTGAAGGTGTTAGTTACAGTCACTAGGTCTTGTCCAAGACCATTACTTTAATGTTCTTATCTGATGAATGAGTCTTAAATGAAATAATGAATTTAATGACTTATGTTAAGAAGTATGTTAAATGAATAAGTACTTATCTACAGTAGTTAAGGGTTGTCTAGTTAAGGTGTGAAGGGGGCATATGAATGGGCACTTCATATCTTACCTACATAAGTCTTAAGAATGACTCTAGTTAGGGAAGATGTTGATTATGTGGACATGATTTAACCCTCGAGTAGTATTAAGGATTATTTAGATATTTTTGAAGAGGTCAATCATGAACATTATCTTCATGATTTACTGAAGTAAGTCTTTTGATAGCCTTGGTAAGGAAAATGTCATATTATACATGTTATGTGTTTTGGTATCTTGTAAGTATGTATGTGTCTCATTATGAGTAGTCATGATGATCATTTAGGCATGCTTAGAGAGGGTGTATGAGTGTTCTCTCTTTGTGTTGCTTAAGTGAGTCTTAGGATAGCTTTTAGTGAGATGATTACATGCTAGGAAGTGTCTAAAGTGAAGGTAAGGCAAGTCACTGTAACTCTGAAGGAATTCATTGTATAGTGAGTTGAGGTTACTGTAAAGTTGGCTTAAAAATGGATTAAATTGCTTAAATGTTATCTTATGTGTTTCTAAGGTGTTACATGTTGTTCTTATGATAATAATATTATTTTTAAATGAAAAGATGAATATTTATAATAGATGTCCGTTTTCATGATTTTATGCATAAAGTCATACTTAGTACAATTGTTTGTATTGATTTCATACATTTTGTTTATCTCTAAAGGTATAGGTGAAAGGGGAGAAGGATCGTGAAGGAGAGCTTGGATTCTAGAGTCGTTCAAGAGAAGTGAAGTATGTCCTCAATTTACTCGAGGGCATACATATATGTCTTTTATTTTGAAATATTGTAATAGACTAAGTATTTCTATATTATGAAGTATGGGTCGTGTCCCAACGTTTTCTCGTGTCTAAGGTGATGAGATTGAGACTTAGTATTTCCTATGATTCCTAATGGAAGATGTTATTAAAGATATTCTAATATTTTGTAAAAAAATTTAATTCCGCACTACTTTTCATTATGTATATGCGATGAGCAATACGGAAAGGGTCTTGTACAAGACCTCCAAGAGGTCAAGTACGCCGGTTGCAATCTGAGATTGGCCCTAAACTTCTAGGGTGTGGTTTCGGGATGTGTCACAAACAAATAGTGATCTTATGATTTTAATTTAAGAACATTTATCACTTTCATCATTTTAAATCCATTTTACACCATGTTTTTGTAAAATTACTCACGTCATTATCTAGGTGATTGTTTAGTCGATAAAGTGAGTTAACAAGTTTTCACACTTTCTTTTCTTTACTAGGAACCACAAAACCTGCGGGTTGTTCCATATAAATTTGTTTCTCCAATTCTCCATTTAATAAAGTTGTTTTCACATATATTTGATTAATTTGTAGGTCATATTCTGCAACTAATGCAATTAACATCTGAATGAATGTAATTCTAGCTACTAGTAATTATGTGTCAGAAAAATCAAAACCTTCTTTTTGTCTACAATCTTCGACGAAAAATAGCTTTGTATTTGTCGATAGTTTCACTGACTTTCATTATCCTTCTGAAGATTCACTTTGAAGCCAAACTTTTATATTCTAGAAGAAGTCATTAACTTTCAATATGGTTGATCAAGATAGAATCAATCTTAGTATTGACACCTTCTTTCAAAATGATGAGTCCACTGAAGACATAGGAAATGGTGCGAAATTTGATTCAAAGGAAGTAGATGTCCTTTCGCATTTACTACGTACCTAAATCTCTTTGTTAAGTACATTCTCTTTTTGTTCTTCCCAAGGTCTTTTAGACCCTTCATTAGATTTATCAAGTTTAAGTTACAGTTCACAGTTTTAGGTCCTATTTTGATCCTTTTAGGAACAAGAACTTTGACTTTGGCTAGATACCCCACACTTAAAATATTTCAAGTTGGATTTCCTTAATATTCATTTCTCATATGGAATAGATTATGTCATGAACAAACAAAACTTTTAATTGTTTTTATGTCTAAATACACAAAACTTTTTGTTGTTCCTTTTGCTGTAATAGCTTGACCACACAAATTTTACTGGTACTGAACTTATAGGTAATGCATCCATTATTTCATTCAAAGTTCAACTTTTTTCATTGTGCAGTTACATTAGATTGAGCTGAATGTTAGACAATAGGTATTTTTTTCAGCTTATATTTTATTGGTTTTTTTACTTATTTTAGTTTAGTGTTTCCTATCTTCTAGCTAGACTTAGTTAACTTTAGTTGCTCAACTTTCTGAAGTTAGTGGCCCCATTTAATGGTGTTAGTGGCCCCTTTTATGGTAATTTGTGGCACATGTTCTTATTAAGTTTGAACATTCACTTTGTAAGTGGCTACTAGATAGGAAATGATTATGTTTTTTAATTGTAAATTTAGACCTTTTGCATATTAATACATGGCTAGAATTTCATAAGTTCACTCCATTTTTATTTTTCAAATCAGTTTCTTAAGTATTTTTGTTCTAACAGTGGCATCAGAGCCTATAGTTCATCTTACAAGACCAAAATGTTTTAACCTACAACACAAATGACATCCAACAACGTACCTCTAAATCCATCATTCTCTTTCACCTGTGAAAATTACCAAATCTGGTGTGTGAGGATGCAAGCTTTTCTTGAAGCCTATGAACTTTGCAAAACTATGACGAAAAATAAACCATTTGTTGCTCTACCAGCAAATCCTACCTTCGCTCATATCAAATCCAACAACGAAGAAAATGCAAAGAAATCTAAAGCCAAGTCGCTTATACAGAATGTTGTAGCAGATTTTGTGTTTTACAGAATCATGGCTTGCCCAACTGCAAAACAGGCTTGAGATAGGTTGAAAGAAGAATATCGAGGAAGAGAATGAACACGTCAAATACAAGTGTAGAACCTGAAAAGAGAGTTTGAGTCCTTGAATATACAGGAGAATGAATTTATCATTAAGTATGCAAATTAAATCTCTTTAATTGTTAATAACAGTAGACTTCTTGGTGAAGAATTTACAGACAAACGAATTGTGGAGAAAAATCTTGTGACTCTTCATGAGAGGATTGAATCTAAGGTTTCATCTTTTGAAAAATCCAAGAACCTGGACAAACTTTCATTAGGTGAACTAATGATTGATGTTCAAGCACAAGAGCAATTGAGGAATATGAGACGGGAAAAGTTCACTGAAGGAGCTTTTTCTATACAAAAGCAAAAAGGAAAGCAACAATATAACCAAAAGAATAAGGGCAAGTGTGATGGAGGAAACAATAGTGGAGATGTTAAGCAATAAGTTCCATCCGTGCAAACATTGTAAAAGAAATACACAGAGAAGTACTATTGGTGGAGAGTCGATGCTATATGCAGCAACTTTAAGCATACAGGACACATATCCAAGGTCTGAAAATTAAGAGCAAAGGCCTCTGGTGTTTTGCAAGCACAAGTAGCAGAAGTTGCATATGCACACGAGGAGCAACTCTTTGTAATTTCATACTTTTCAATCAATGAATCCTCTGATTCATGGATTCTTGACAATGGTAGCACGCATCACTTGTGCAATGATGTTAAACAGTTCATATTCCTCGATGGGGTACTTACAAATCTAAAGTAAAAGTGGGAAACAATGAGGTAATATAAGTCAAAGTTAGAGGTGCAATGTCTATCTCAACAATATGAAGTATCAAAACTATTACTGATGTATTCTACAAATCGATATGAGTCAAAGTTTATTGAGCGTTGAACAAATCCGTGAAAATAATTATTCTCTGCATTTTAAGAATCGTGGATGTGTTGTTTCTGACCCTTCTGGAGTAGAGTCATTTCATGTCAAGATGATCAACAAAATGTTTTCAGTTGAATTGGAGAAAGTAATTGAGTAGGCTTACACTATTACTAAACAAACATGTACTAACCTATGGCAAAAAAGGTTTGGTAACTTCAATCTGAGAAGCATCGCATAGATGAAAAAGAAAGAGCTAGTGAAAATATGCCTAAATTTATTTCTAATGCACAGGTTTGTGAAACTTGCATAACGGAATGAAAACAAAATGGACATTTAAAGCAAATCAAGTATGGAGAGCTAACCAGAAACTATAACCAATTCATACGGATGTTTGCGGCCCAATGAAAATAAATTCACTGGGTGGTAACTAATACTTTCTCCTCTTTATTGATGACTACACCAGAATATGTTGGGTTTATTTCATAAGACTGAAGAGTGAAATATTTGATGTTTTTAAACAATTTAAATTTTTAGTATAAAATCAATGTAATCTTAGTATTAAGGCTTTAAAGTCTGACAGTGGAGGAGAATATACTTCTTCTTAATTTGTGGAGTTGTTTAATAGCACAGGTATTGAACGCTAATTGACATTACAATGTGATGAACATATTGCCTACTAAGACCTTGCAGGACATGACTCTATATGAAGCTTGGGTGTGGGAACAAACCATTAGTACACCTCAGAATCTTTGGATGTATATGTTATTATCGAGTTCCAGATACAAAGAGGAGTTAGCTGGACAACAAGACTCACAAAGGCATATTTATGGGCTACTGTTCTGCGAAAGGTTACACGATTTCATGTTTGAAATCAGAAAAACTAATTCTCAACCTAGAAGTGAAGTTTGATTAATCAGGAAGTTGGAATTGGAAAAATTAGAAGACCTCTTATTCTAATTTATTTTCAAAAGAACAGCCTCAACTTTCAGAAGATGAACTAGTGGATGATGTACCAGTAAGGCGAACTCGAACCTTAAAAGATTTCTATCAGCGGTATACCTTGGTTATCTCTGAACCAACAAGCTATGCTGAAGCACAAGACTCTCAGGTATGGAGGAGAGCTATGCAAGATGAACTAGACATGATTGTGAAAAATGAAACCTGACAGCTTGCTGATAGACTTAGAAATCGCAAGGTTATTGGTGTAAAATGGATTTTCAAGACAAGAATACCTGATTGAACAATTTGCAAACATAAGGCTAGATTGGTGGTAAAGGGATACACACAACAGTATGGTGTGGATTACCAAGATAAATTTACTCCGGTAGCAAGGTGTGATACAATCAAGACTATTCTTGTATTTGCATCTCATAGTTCCTTGCAGATTCATCAATTTGATGTCAAATCGGCTTTCTTGAATGGTTTTCTTGTTAAAGAGATCTATGTAGAGCAACATGATGGTTTCTCAACATCTGGAAAATGGATCAATTTTATCTCTTAAGAAGGCCTTGTATGGACTAAAACAAGTCCCAAGGGCATGGTATGAGAGGATGGACAATCATATCATCCAACTTGAATTTAGTAGAAGTCAAAGTGAAGCTACTTTGTATGTGAAAGTCACTGCATATGAGTCTTTAATTGTCTCAATTTATGTGGATGACATGCTTGTGACAGGAAGCAAAATTGAACTAATCCAAAGGCTTAAGGATGAAATGGAGAAAATCTTTGAAATGACTGATCTTGGAGTCATGAAGTACTTTCTTGACATGGAAGTGTTGCAGTCCAGTGATGGAATTTTTATTTTCCAGCAAAAATACGTTTCGGATATTCGAAACAGGTTCAAAATGCAAGACTGCAAACCTGTGAGTACTCCAATATCTGCTGGTGTGAAGCTTGGCAAAGATGAGGTTTCCGAAAAAGTGGATGATAGTATGCAAAGAAGTTCCATTGAAAATCTTTTATATCTAACCGCAAGCAAACCTGACATTCTATTTGTTGTTAGTTTCCTCTCTCAGTTTATGCATTCACCTAGAGACACACACTTCACAATGGCTAAAAGAGTGTTAAGGTTTATTAGAGGAACCAACAAGTTTAAATTTTTCCCAACATTTGCTGAAGTAACTATGAATTTGATCGGTACTCTAATAATGATTGGAGTGACGGAGTTGATGATTTCAGAAGCGCCTCTCGATATCATTTCTGTTTGGGGACAATTTGTTTTAGTTGGAAGCTCTAGAAAACAAGAAACTACAGCTCAATCAACAGTAGAAGCTGAGTACATAGTTGTTGCATCTGCTATGAATCAAACTATCTAACTATGGAAGATGATGATGGACTTAGGCCATGAACAAACAGATGCTACCAAGATCATGTGTGACAATGTTTCAGCAGTTTGAATCTCAAAAAATTCAGTGTTTCGTGATCAAACTAAGCATACCAAGATCAAGTTTTATTTTACAAGAGAAGTCAAATAATCTAATGAAGTGTTGCTTGTTCATTGTTCATGGGAGAACCAACTAACTGACATTTTCACTAAGTCATTGTCAAAGGAATGGTGAAGATCTGAGGCAAAGAATTGGTGTTTGCCACAAAAATCCCAAGGAAGAGTGTTAGACAATTGACATTTTTTCTAGCTAATAATTTTTACTTTTTTTTTTTTACTTATTTTAGCTTAGTGCTTTCCATTTTCTAGCTAGACTTGGTCAACTTTAATTGCTCAACTTTCTGAAGTTAGTGGACCCATTTATGGCTATTAGTTGCCCCCTTTATTGTTGTTAGTTTCACATGTTCTTATTTAGTTTTAACATCCACTTTGTAAGTAGCTACTAGGTAGGAAATAGTTATGTTTTTTCCTTGTATAAATTTAGACCTTCTGAAGATTAATATATAGTTGGAATTTCATAAGTTCACTCTATTTTTATTTTTCAAATCAGTTTCTTGAGTTTTTTTGTTCTAACACTGAATGGGGCAGTAGTTTGATACACTTAATGTTCTCATCACTTCTTATCTTTTTCCCACTGATTTTCCCCTTCAATTTTATATTGTCTAGACGTTTCCATTGATTCATCCTTACCATTTAACAATATATATAACCGTATCTAGTGCAATATTGAATAAATATTATGAAATACACTTTTTCACCACGAGATGGTAGTGACTTCTTATCACAAATGTCAGTGTAAATCAACTCTCAGGGATCAAGTTCCTTTTGCAGGTTTATAAGAATGCTTAGCATACACTACAAGAAAGTGGAGATATAACGACATTTTTTAAATGTCGTATTATGATGTTTAAATGTCACAAATTTCTTTACCGATATTTATTTTATATTTGGATCAAATATCGTAAATTTTAGTGTAAAATTTTTTTCCGACATTTAGGTAATTGTCAGGAAAAATTTATGATATTTTATTTGTGACATTTAGGTAAATGTTGAAATGAATTTGTTTCATTTACTTTGCAACATATATGTAAATGTTGATAAGATTTTATGACATTTATTTTTTGATATTTATGTGAATGTCGATAAAAAATATATGACATTTATTTTTGACATTTAGTTGAATGTTAGTATAAGATATATGACATTTATTTTCGACATTTAGGTAAATGTCTGTATGAAATATATGAAATTTATTTTTGATATTTAGGTAATTGTCGTATGCGATATATATGACATTTAGTTTCGAAATAGTGTAAATGTTTCTATGAAATATATGACATTTAAATAAATGTTGATATGAGATATATGACATTTATTTTTTTGACATTTATAAAATGTCACTTAAACTTTCTGACATTTAGATTAGATGTTGGTAAAAGAAATTTCAAGACACTTATTTGTGACATTTAGAAAATGTCACGTTGAATTTTGTGATACTTTAGCTAATATCAACAAATGCTATTATGGAATGTCACAAAATTGGTGACATTATTTTATATTTTGTTGAATGTCATTAATATTCTAATGTCGCTATCAAATGTCTTAAAACATCTCAGAGAAATCTATATATAGTTTTTCTCAAGACATATGCATACAAACAATATGTGCATTCAACACTATCTTCTTAATGATAAGCAAGAAATATTAGATAAAGAAAATATTCTCTAATATTATAATCAAATAACAAAATAATAATATAATAAGTTTTTATGGAAGTAAACAATGTCAAAACAAATTATTTTTTCTATCTCAAGTAAAATTGAGATCTATCTAAATGTAATAATCTCAACATAAAATCAACTAATTAACGCCTAATTCAAATTGAATTAAAATCTCCAATAAGATTGCAATAAATATTTATGAAATCGTCAATCCAAAAATTGAGCATGTTGAAGTCGATACTTGACCTTAATTTCCTTTAGCAATCTTCACAAGAAATGCACATAAGAAAAATCCATAACTATATAATAATATAAATTAGATCCCCATTAACTAGAACAATTTGGGATATCAAAAATGACTAACTGAATTTTTCTAAAAGCACAAATATTAAAGAATTAATGCAAAAGTAGTAATTATTTGCATGAGATTGTCCTCCTTTTGAAAGAAAAGAAAGATCTTATAGTTTTTTTTCAAACATACCCACTTCTTTTTGTTTGTGCCAACTATGACAGTTTCAGTATTCTTGATCATGTTATCCTGGAAAAAAAAACATTAAATTTATTATTTTAATACTTTACAAAATACAAAACTTAACATTTCATTGAATACATAAGTGTGTCAATTTCTCTAGAAGGAAAACAAAAAAAAGGAAGATACATGTTCGCTTCAACAAAACAAACATATGATGTTGGACAAAGATACAAACATCTTATAATGCAACTAACAATGTGATAGCATAGTAATGAGGATTCGGATTATCACACATTGATTAATCAAAAAGAGATTCAACAACGAAAAAGAAAGATCGATTCCATATTGTGTATGTTGTTGTATATTGTAAGAACTCATGTTATAATAAACTAAAACTCCAACACACATATTATATAGCACACAATAAATAATATAAGACCTTACCAGATATACATATTCAGTAAAATTATTTCCTTTTCCAGAAGGAAATGAACCTAAAGGACAACTCCCCCAACCCATGAATTATTTATCATCCATATATATATATATGTTTTTTTCTAGAATATAAAGGAGGAAGGGAGAAGAAATAGTAGAAATTAACATATAATCACTTCATATATATTACTGAAATGTGAAGGAGTAGTCACAAGGTAAAAGAGTAGCATGAATCACAATCCCCTGCAATAAACTTTAACTCAATGTTCCAGTTCCAGAAAGAATAAATAGATAAAGAGCAAAAGTAGAAGCACAAAATCCACAAGCATGTGTAATCTCTGGAACTAATCACTTCTTTCAGCCTCATGCAACAAGTTTATAGAACTGATATATATTCATGTACATTATTATTGACATATGCATTGGTACTACATGAGCTTCAAATATACTTGAACTTATCTTAAAAATACATCATCACACATCAAACAATATAAGACCTCCATAACAAGGTCCCAAATCTAATATAATTTGTTTCAGTGATAACTTGACAACGGCAAATTAGAGAGTTCAGTGACACATTTTCGTTATTGCACATTATTAATAAGTCAATATTCAAACTGGGTCTACTCACATTCCAAAAATCAAACATGGAAACATCTAAACAAAACTACATCCAGAATTATCTGGTAATGATAAATACAGAGGAATCATTCTATTTACTTCAACTAATTTCTTGGACAAGGAAACAAGAGAATGTACAAATTAGTTGAAACAAGCTCACTATTTTAGAGAAAGTAGGGTAGCAATGTGCAAAAGGTGCAAACCTATAATGTAAAATAATGCAAAAATTGAGATAATCCTAGATCTTGCACCTTATTTTGTGATACAATCTTTTGCGGCTGAATTGACGCATAATGGGGATTCAAACATGGACTCAAGGCAGAAAAAGGAACAAAAATAAGGGTAATCAAGTAAGAACTACACAGCAGAATATGCAGTTGAGTGAAACGAAAAATAATACATCACATTTGTGTGTGTGCGCACACGTTTCTTAAGATTTATCTAAAATATAAGAGCATCAAGGGAAGCTTGTAGGTCACCATTTCCTTTCTATAAAAAGTTTGATTTTATATCTCCATTCCAACCTTGTTTCACTCGATATAATTCATTAACTTCAATCTCTTGCCTCAACTTATTTATAAAGTACAATTCAGCATCCAGAAGACTTAAACTCACTCTATTTCCTTTGGAATAAAGTCAAGCTCTTCTATAGATTCATATCTCTCAAGGAGCAAAATTGATAGCACATTCAGGTTGTCTTTTCATACATGTTTTCTCTAATTCTCTTATATTTGTATTACATCCTTATGTTTTTTGATTCAACAGTCAAATTCATATGTTGATCCTCGACTTGTTGATACATAGAGTTTAATCTAATTACCTCATATTATTTTTCAACTAGTTTAGAGGTGTGACTTTGAAGATTTCAAGATTCTCTTTAAGTTCTAATACAATTACTTATTATCCTCCGTTGTCTGTGTGAGATCATTTTAAACCCTCAACTCTCTTTTTTCTAACAATCACCACTGAGAAGCAGCAACAACCAAACACCACTACGCAGCTCGACAAGTTGCCTCTGAACATGTGAAACTACCTCAGTTTTCATATGTCGTCCTCATCTAATTTATCTACTGTCATAAGTTCAAACTCATCGTCTCCCCCTTTCATTTAGCCTACCAGCTTCACTCAAGCGAATAAACATAAGGTTTGGTAGATAGTCAAGTGATTTAGTGTGATAACATTGGTGTTTCCTATCCATCTATTGATCATATCTTTCATGCTCACTCAAAGCATGTAAAAGTCCATTATCACTACTTTAATGACAATGTTGATCACAAAGATCTCTTAGTGGATTTCTATCCATAGAAGATCAACTTGCCGATGTTCTTATCAGCTTCTTGCTAGGTTTCACTTTCAAAACTTTTTCCTATTTACATTTTCTTAGAAATATTATTTTGTTAACTGGTCGAATTTTAGTAATTTTTTTATCAAGCTTTAATAAACTTTTGTTCTTAGTATCCGTTCTATTTTTTTATTATGAAGTTTCAGCTCTCTATGCTCTATCAAGTGTAATTATACATAGGCTGGTGAATGTAATGATGTTTACACCTAAATAATTCTAAAGTTTTTATGAAACATATACAAAAACTCTTTTGAAACATTTGTAACTACTAAGATTTTTATTTCAGTTAACTTCTTATGCACGTTTCAGCTTAGGTTCTCTCTTTTTGTGAATTTATTCTTAAGTTGTTTGATTCAGAAGTTCCTGGCATTGCATATACAGAGATCTCAATCTAGTTATGTCCAATTATTTTTCAGCTAGTTTAGTGATTTCACACTTCTCTTTAATTTGCTTTCACAATTTCTTCATATCCTTCTCCATCTGCTTAAGATCATTTTAAACCCTCAACCTCTTTTTTCCTAACAAACTATAATTAAGCAGTAACCAATAACCACACTTCACCAGTAACCACCCTTCACTAGGCTGCTCGACAAGTTACCTCTAAAATAGTGGAACCACCTGGATGCAGCTTCGTCATATGCCTCCCTTATCATATTTATCGATTGTAATAAATTCAAACTCATTGTCCCCCTCCTCATTGAGCTACTAACTTCACTAAATAATCGAACTACTAGGTTTTTTTGTTCAGTTGTGTTGATTCATGATGCCTGCAATTATTCCTACTGGTCATTGACCTTCAGTTGCAGGTAGAGTACTGGAACTTGTGCACATAATTTATTCTCGCTTTGACAGTAACTCCCAATTTAGCTAGTAATCCAATGGATATATTGTCTGAAGTACCCAGGCCGCCTAGTTAAGCTCTTCTATTTAGAAGTTAAATTCATCCGTTCTTCTTGGGCTTGCAGATACATAGAGCTCAATCGACTTACCTGTGATTATTTTTCAACCAGTTTAGAGATGCCACTCTTATGTTTACAAGCTTTTACCGAAACAGTAAGTTTAGATTTAGGTTAGTCCAGATCATTGATTTGGTTAGGGTAGACGCTCACGATTAGATCTTGCAGTTGGTGTAGAGATGGACGAATGAGATTATAGGATAGGGGTCTTGAAATCTGATTGAAATTGGCTACAATTGAAAAGAAATTAGAATAAAAAATAGGCTGAATTTCAAATGATTTGGAGGAAAATTTAAGAATTGCAAGAAAACTTAATTATTCGAATACATTATCTCATTTTGATTTTAGAAAAGTAGACTTCAAAACTTATATGTAAACAATAAATTGATTTTATAAAAAATCAATTGTCCTAAAGTGTTCAAACTTTAAGGAAAAAATTTTTTAAGGATAAAATATATCACAAAAAGAAATAATTGATGATGCTTATTGATTGTCAAGAAGTGTAATTATTTTGGGTATGTATATTGTGATTATGAAGATACTCCAACGAGCAAAATTAGAAGAAAAATATACATAGATAGTTAAACATGTTTAAGTTTATCATATACAACCAAATCAACACTCTTCATAATCTTAAAAATTTAGTTGGAACAATTATAGATCTTCCGCAACAATCATAATTTTAATTAGCCATCACAACTTCAATTGGTCATCGTAATTTCATTTAATATTCATTATTCTATTGAAATCACCCCATAAAAATATTTAGAATAGAATAATAATAAGAAAATATGACATATTCCATTTACGAACTTTTTAGATATGAGAATAAGAGAAAGTTATTGAGTAATAATATGTAAAATAAAATTGTGTATGACAACGCAAGGATACGGGAATTAAAAAGTTAGGCTTGAATTTTTATCACCGTTCTTTTTATTTCTAAAAAAAATGTAGTTACTTTTGTAATAAAATGACTATGCATCATTTGTTTTCATTAATTAAGAGCTCTGAATCTGAATATACAACTGAATATTATGATTTACATTAAAATATGAGTGTTCTGATCTGAATACACATCTGAATATTAAGATGTGGTCTGTAAGTCTGAACACTAAATAATTAATGTTGTTTCTTTTCAATATCTGAATGTAGAAGTGAAATTAAACATTATATTAATAAAATATTATAATTTTTCCATTTCAACAAAATATATAACTTTTGATAAAAAAAAATATTTAAAAGTTCTAGTAATCATGATTTCGAGTATTATTTTTTCATTCAAAAACCTTGATAAACAACAATATACCTAAAATATTATTGCAACCACTGTTCTTGACACAAATCAATACAAGAAAATTATTAATATATAAAGAAAATACTTGGAAAGAATTTATGAAAACTTATCAGTTGGAAAAAAAATGGTGTTTGATTGTGAAAAGTGAGAAAGAAAGTTTTTAGTTATGAGATAAAAAGGTAGAGAATCTATGATTTATTATTTGATAATTTTTATCAAATGAGTCTGAATGTGGTTAAGAGTTTCCTACAGGTCTGAATCATTCAGATATCTTCAGACCATTAAGAGGATTTTAAAAAGTTAAACAAATAAAATTAATGGGCTTAATCTGAATCATTAAGATTCAGATCTAAAAATCAAACATACTTAATGGACTGAATCTGAATAATTAAGATTCAGAGCTTTGATGCAAACAAATGAGACCTAATTACCATTGCTATTAAAAATTGTATCACTAAATAAATAATTCTAATTTCCATTTTATCTTCGTAATGTTTAGAATCACCCACGTAAACATTTTATTATTTTTTAATAAAATTTTGAATTCGAATAAATAGTAATTTTAGTGGGTCATCTCCATTTTTATTTGGAATATGATAGGCAATACAAACGTTCAAATAACTAAGCATTTATATCTTAATCATCCAATATAATTTTTACTCAATTAAGTACAATCCTGTTTCACAAGAGGAAAAATATAATAAGAAGGGATAATGCCCAAGTACCCCTCAACCTATGTCCGAAATCTCAGAGACACACTTATACTATACTAAGGTCCTATTACCCCCTGAACTTATTTTATTAATAATTTTTTACCACTTTTCGACCAACGTGGCACTATCTTGTGGGCCCAATGATGGTAAGACTTTTTTTTCAAACTAGTTCCACGTAGGCTAAAAAGGGGTAGAAAATTACGTATAAAATAAGTTCAGGGGGGTAATAGAACCTTAGTATAGTATAAGTGAGTCTCTGCGATTTCGGACATAGGTTGAGGGGGGTACTTGTGCATTATCCCTAATAAGAATAAAGTAATGATAAATGAATGAATTGAGATGAAAAACATGAACTATGAATGATATTTTAGCGTGTAATTTTAGCATGTTCTATGCAAAAAATGCAATGCATACTAATTAACGATAAACAAAGATTGGAGTAAATAAGCATTTAGCCTTGGGTATCAAAACTAAAGTACATTAAAGTATTCAAAATGGTGATTTGTTTTGAAATCAAAAATACCAAAAAAATAAAACCTTCCCTGTAAGTATCAATTAGTAAGAATACACTTTTTATAAACTTACTACAAAACCTTAGTGAAAAAGAAAATAAAATTGATCTTAGAACTTTCACCTTTAAATTTTGTTGTGAAATAGCAACCGTCATCTTTTTCATCTCCAATTCCCTGCAAAATGCAGATGAATTTTTGCTTTAAAAGTATGTGTTGATTTGAAAACCAAAAGGGAAATTGGTACTTTGCAAAATGTTAAATGAAATTGAACCATGTTCATCTTAATTTTCAAAACACAATTCCTGCAAATATGTAAATTTAATTATTGCGGATAATTGTACTTTTTAAAACTTCTAATAATACGTAGGTGGCGTCTCATTAATTTAGCACTTGCCAACTATTGAAATATGTTCTTATGTTAAATAATTAACTGCAAAATTCAAATTTAAAAATGGCAACTAATACCAAGTGGCATTCATGTTAATTTCAAATTTAAATACATTTTAATTGAATTTAGAAACAATAAATCTTTAAGTTTTGAAACATAAATATCTTAATATAATTTTTTTATTAGCTTTAGATACAATTTTTTTTCAAAATTATAATTATTTTTTGAATTTTTTAATAATTGAAAATTTGTGGTGCTGACACATGACACTTTTTACTTTTACTATTATATATAAATATATAGATATAGATAGAAGATTTTTACAAAATTATAATTATTTTTTGAATTTTTAAATTTTTAAAAATTTGTGACACATGACAATTTTTACTTCTCCTATTATATATTAAGTTTTTTTCTTATTTTTATAATATATAGATAAATTATGTATCGATATATTGATTGTTGTTTATTTTTATTTTTTCTTTTACATTTGTTTTAGTGGGAAGGTTGAGGAAAAATAGTTAAAATTTAAAAAATACCTTTCCAAAAAGAAAAAGGACACATGATTTACTTTTGTAGATTTTTTTTTAAAAATAAATAATAAATAAATACCTTCAGTTTCTCCTTATTTTTAAAACAGATTTAAAAATTATTACAAAAATAATTTTAATTATTTAAAATATTTAAATTTTATGGTATTGACACGTAAGTGCTATCACATGTCATAATAAATAAATACCTTCAGTTTCTCCTTATTTTTAAAACAGATTTAATAATTATTACAAAAATAATTTTAATTATTTAAAATATTTNATAGATAGATATATATAGAGAGAGAAATATTTAATTTTACAGATCAATTGAAGTTTATCAATATCAAATTTAATAGTTAAATCTTCTTAAATTGATCATTGATATTTCTTTAAATTATAATATATATCATATTTCAACTACTAATATATAAGACATGATTTGTTAAACTATTCGAGAAGTATATAATCAACGTATTTAATACTCTGGTAAAGTATCAGTTACATTTCATTGCCTACAATATGATTACTATACTTGACATCCACACGAGATCGAACGTAATAATCTTGACAGAATTTGGTTTGTACAGTAATTTACGATGTTTTATTGTCGATTTCATAAAATGAGATAAGACATTGAAGGTTATACATACAAATAATCAAACAATTAATTATAAATATAAAATTCTATTGATTGTTATCATGATATTTCTAAGAGTATTATCTTACATTTAATATTCGAATGAATTACATGTTAGCTCTTCACCTACACATCATAGCATGAGATATTAATAACATTAAATTTTAAGATAAATAAAATGTAATCATGTTATTGAAATAATATTGACATCAGAAGGTCGATATTTAATATTAATTTGTATTTAATCTTATATAAAATCGTCATTCGGAGGACGATTTTATTTAAAATTAATTGAAAATATTGATTTATTGATTTTTACATACTATTTAATTTGACCGACTTTCATATGTCGGTATTATAATTTATTTGTTTTTTATTTACACAAAAACCGCCCCCGGACGACAATTAAAAAAAATTAATTCAAAATATTTCTCAATTTTGTTTTTTTTATATTCAATTGAGAAAAAATTAAATATTTTTATTTATTTATTAATTTAATACCGACATTAAGATGTCGATTTTTATTGTAATTTATTTTTCCGAAAAAAATTGACCTCTTGAGGTCGAAATTTGATATTTCCGCTTTATTTGGCATAAAAACCGACTACTCATAATCTTTTTTCTAAAAAGTAATTATTTTTTTACTTTTTAACAATAACAACCTCCGGAGGTCGAAAATTACCGACCTTTGAAGGTCGGTAATTTTTTTTGTTGGCATTCACTATTTTTAGTATATAAAAGTCTATTGAATTTTTGTTGAATTAATCTTAGTGCCAATTTGTGGAAATTTATAGCTACTCGAGTTAGCGCAAAATTTGCTTTTGCTAAATCAAACATTTCCAGGTCCTATGCTACTGAGTGGGTGTGTGTGTGTATATATATATAT
>NC_028643.1:53121326-53226459 GCF_001406875.1 Solanum pennellii
CAGGTGGACTGTGACGGCCCGTCACACCTGTGACGGTCCGTCCTGCACCTCCGTCCTGACGGTCAGAGACTCGTTTCCCGTACCAATTTCTCAAGAGTTGAAGTGTTTTGCAACGGGAGCTTACGACGGCTCGTCGTGGATGTGACGGCACGTCCTGCAGGTCCGTCACCGATTACAGAGAGTCGATTTTCAGTACCCAATTTCAGAATTTCTAAGTATGCTGAAACGAGACATCTGTGACGGGCCGTCGTGCCTATGACGGTCCGTCGTGATGTCCGTAATCTTAGCCAGTTTTTCCAGAAATAAATCTGCTGCTCAAAACGACTAACCAGGTTGTTACAGTGAATTAACAACAATACTCCCTTAAACTCTCTTTTATACATCACTTTTACGTTCAAACATATCAACATAATTTTAACAATATCTATAATAGCATTCACAACCTTAATTATTCTTTGGTTTTATGATAAATATGTTTTTCTTTTAAATATTTATACTTTTCAATTATAATTTTTATTTATCAATATATTATAAGTTGAATTTATTTGTGTAATTATTATATTTATTTATCTTTTGATTTTTCTTAAAATGTTCACTCCACTACTAAATTACATAATTTTCATCGCATAGTTTATTACTCACTAAAAATTATATTTTATCTATAACTAATATATATAACTTTAATAATAAATTTTCTTTTACTTTAATAAATTTAAAATAAAAATCTCAGTTTTTCAGCTAAATAAGATGAACGTTTAACTTTTAAACTAAATAAAATGAAAGTTTTAAGTTTAAGCTAAACAAGATGAAAGTCTTATATTTAGAGAAATAAGAAAGAGCATTTTATTTTAAAGCTAAAGAGGATGAGAGTTTTATTTTTAAGTTAAATAAGATGAATGTTTAATTTTCAAAATATACGGCACAATCATGGAAATGCATACACAAAAATATTTAAGATAAATAAGAAAAAAAATTTAATTTTAAAAATACATGGCACAATCATGGAAATGCACACACAAAAATATTTAAGATAAATAAGATGAAAATTTTATTTTAAGAATGAATAACTAATGCTTGAAAAAAATGTTAAAAAAAAACTACATAATTGAGGGTATTTTTGTGAATAAATAACTTATTCTAAAAAATTATATAATGAATATCGATTAAAATATGACAAGCCTAACAAGCAATAAAAACTAATTCCAGTATAACTTATCCCATCATAATTTATTTCAGTATAACCTATCTCAACTTAACTAATACCAACATAATTAGTATTCAAACCAAATGACGCCTAAAATTTGATCATTTCTTTTGTAATAGAATTGTCTAATGCCTTTTTTTAAATAGGAAATAATATGAAATTTAAAATGATATCATAAATCTACACTTTAATATGATTTAAAAGCTATGATTATAAAAAATCACGCGAGTAACGAAAATAAAAACAATTAATTGTTTTATATGAAAGAATATGAATAAATGTGGTGAGAATCGTCACATTCATTTTTTACAATAATAAAAAATAAATAAATTGAAAAAAATGTCATAAAAGTGAGTAAATAAATAAATAAATAAATATGAACCTTGTTCAAAGAGAGGTGTCTAATAGTATTCATTTATGTAGCTTTATATTATACGAAAGTGAGGTTCAATTGAAAAATCCATCGATCTTTCAGGACCTTTTAACTTCTCTAAAATAACAAGAAAATGTTATTTCTTATTCCACAATGGGTATTGTAACAAACTCAAGTTACATTTGCTCAAAAATATTAAACTTGAGTCAATTAATTAACAATAAGGGTAAAAATGAGATATTTTCATCATAAAATAAATTTTGTTCAAATCATATAATTTAGGGGCAAATTTGGTCAAACTTTATCCATAAATATTGATAAATAATTTTGTTATCAAAATTATTAGATTTTAAAAATTAGGTGTAAATATCCGTAATTAGCGACTAATAATATGTTTTATCAGTGCCAGATCAGAATTTTCGTTTAGGATGTTCAAAAAAATAAAGTATAAACGTGTAAATAAGCCTTTAGAAATGAAAATCTTGAATTCTTTTTGGTTTAAATTCACTTTTTAGCACGTTTTTAAAAGTAAAAAATAAACTTAAAGATAACTTGAAACACAAAATAGAAAATAAAAAAAAAACTAAAAAAAATTGAACCAAAATAAAATGCTTTAATAGAGACTTGAACCATTGACATACAACCTTATTTCAAGGGAACTTGCCATTACGCCATCCATTTCGCTTTGTTATTGAGGTGATTCGATATATATATATATATATATATATATATATATATATATATATACATATCGTGTAATTTTTTGCCGAGGGGGTTCACGACCCATGTGGGTTCTCCCCTGGATTTAACAGTAATTTTCATCATATGTCATAAAATCAATGAGATTTTTCAACATATGACATAACATATTCGATATTTGTATAAAAAAATCACTATTTTAACAACATTTGCACTATATGTCGATCGAATCAACGACATTTGTTACAAATGTCATAACATATTCGACATTTGTATTAAATGTCAATATTATAGCAATAATTTTGCTAAAAGTCGTCAAAATCAATGACATTTTACAATAAATGACACTATTTTGGTGATATTTTTTCTAAATGTCACTAAAATCAATGACATTTTACAGTAAATGTAATAATATATTCGACATTTATGTTAAATGTCACTATTTAAGCGATATTTTTTCTAAATGTCACTAAAACTAATGACATTGTGTAATAAATGTCAATGTATATTCGACACTTGTAGCAAATGCAATAATTTAAATGTCATTTTTGCTAAATATCGCTAAAACAACGATATTTTGCAATAAATGTCATTATTTTAGTGACGTGTTTTGTCTAAATGTCACTAAAATTAATGACATTTAGCAGTAGCTTCATAATATATTAGACATTTATATGAAATGTCACTATTTAAGGGATATTTGTTTTTTAAATGTCACTAAAATCAATGACATTTTGTAATGGATGTCATATTATATTCGACATGTGTAGCAAATGTCATCATTTAAATGATATTTTCGTTAAATTTTGCAAAAAATAATGACATTTTGCCGTAAATATCATTATCATAGAGATATTTTGAACCAAATGTCATAATTTTTACAGTATTTGATACCAAATGTCATTATTTTATGACATTTAACATTAAATATCATTATTTTATGACGTTTTGTTATTAAATATCATTATTTTTTTTTTATTTTCCAACATTTGTTTCAAATATCAACAAATTAATGTCGTCGTATGTACATTTTCTTTTAGTGATATCATTTTTCCTTGCAAGATTTTGTAATTGACATATCCTTAGTGTTCATGTAACATACAATTGACTAAAGTAAGAACAAATAAAAATAGAGTTTGAAAGCTCTCTGTAAGGCAGCTGTTTCTCACAAATATTTTGTTCCTACTTATTACAATTATGTGTGAAAGAAACATTGTTTAGAATCAACACCGTGTCAAATGTCATTTTCAAAAGGTTCCTTCTATAACGTTCACTTTGATTGTTATGGAACTATCCATGAATATACTTTCACCGGGTCCAACAAAGGCAATATAATCCAAATGCTTCTTTTACAAAACATGACAAATAACTATTAATCAATATTCATGTGTATACAAATAGTTTTATTTAATATACATATCTTTTTCAAGAAAAACCACAACATTTTAAGTGACACTTTTTAAAAATAGAACATAATCATTTTGAACAAATATATATATAGTTTGGTAGTTTCATGCTAGTCATACCATATACTAGTAAAAGAGAAACTCAACAAATACAATAACAAATATACTCCAATGATTTTGTGGAAATGACATAATACAAAAGTATCATTGAATTTGATATCTTGTGCTATAAATTTAACTTAAATACTAAGTCTAGTTTTACCTTTACCACGCAAAGAAACCCTACATTTAAAATATGATCTAAAAAATATTTTTCGAGTATTTGAAAATACTTTTTGGCACATTTCCCCCCTACTATATAAATGTCATTGGCAATATGAAACCTCTTTGAAAATATTATTTTACAAATGAATTATAGTGCTTCAATTTCCTTTGACAATCTTTATATTATGTCAATGTTCATTCTATAGAGTCACAAAATCACAAACTCTAAGTCATTTGATTTTTTCCTCAATCACTATAGAACCTTAAAAAAAACTAGAACTTTGAGCAGAAAAGCATAGAAATTGGTGATCCACAACAGGGTTCAAGATTTGTGAAAGGAACCACGGTCTATCGACCTGCCCGTGGTTCACACAAGCACAGAACTGGTGGACCACGACTCTTTCACGGGATGTGGACCGCCATATGAGCCGTAGGAAGGCTTCTTTAGGCTAGGAAGAGAACACCCAAGCTTAAGCCTCAGACCTCAGAGTTCACCACTAGACGTGGTCATGATCACGGGCTGTGGGCGGGTCCATCGTCTTGAGCTAGCATGCCCCTAAGCCTAAGTTAAGAACTAGAAAGGCCATCACAGTCCGTGGTCCTTTCCACGGCTGTGAAGTGGAATGGCCAAGAACCATGATACACTTGACAGGCTGTGGTTCAAACTATGGAACGTAGTGGTGTCGTAGTCAACCCTTGTCATCTTTTAAGTTTGGGTCCCTTTGGTCTTTTCCCTATGCATTAGAAATTTAAACTTCGTCATTTAATGCCAAAACTACGTCGTTTTACTTTGTGTAAGCCTAATAATTCAGTCAGAACCTATCAAATACCTTTATTCCCAAGATAACCATAAGTTTCCTCAAGAGCACATAAGTTTTCTTCTAGTTTCAGCCCTGATATAAGGATTTCTCTGTAGATTTCCTCACAAGGTATGTTGCATTTCACTAGTGGGTTGCTTTCATCCATTAGGTCCATAAAATTCAGTCACACTCTTGGTTCTCCATATTTTTTTAGACATAGGGTTTCTAAATCCTTGGATAATTATTGTCATTTAGTTAATGTAAAATTCTAATTCAAAATATCATGATTTTTGGGAAGCTCTGTTTAGTTGCTTTCATAAAATACAAAACCCTAATTGTGTAGATTCTCTTAGTTCATGAATTACACTTGCTAGGTTAGTTCAACATATATTTATGCTTTAGATATAGAATTTTACTCTATCAATATATAAATGTGTATTTTCTATTAACATGTCAGTATTTTTGAGGTACTTAGTATTTCCGTTACTTTTTTAGTAACATACATATTAAGTTGGGAGTATACGTAGCACCGAGTTGGATTGGGTTTAGCATGCCCTCATAGTCTAATAATTATGTGCCCTCTTAGGATATAAGTCGTCCAAGTAGGCATCAAATTTAATGATGATGCCATTCATGCCTTTATACCCCTAGACAGGTATATTAGGTCCTCTCGATGGGACATATACATCAGACTCCATGTTTAGCTCAAGTGATTTTACGTTGGTTAATAGTATCTCCCACGATCACACTCTTAGTGCATTTGATCAGGTTTCCGATTACATACTTTAGTATTCAGATCAACATATTATGTTCACGATTAGTACCTGGTCATTACGTTTAGTTTAGCTTTTTCAGTATTACATTATTGCTTAGTTTAAAGTATTTCTCAGTATGCCCCGTTTCAGATAATATAGGTTTATCCAACTTAGTATCTGTATTATGCATGCTCACTACATTCAAAGTACTGACACATACCCTGCACTACATCCTTTATGATTTAGGTTCAGGTATTCAACATCCAGCTCATGCTTAGATGGATTCTCGATCTGCATTTAGTAGTTTGAATGGTGAGTCCTTATACTTCGAGGACAATAGAAATTCTTTCATTTTAGTCTTTACATTTCAATTTCGTATTTTTAGAGTTAGCTCAGGGGAATGTTTTAGCAACTCAACTTAGTTAGAGCCTTTTTCAGGCTTAGTTGTAGTGTCAACTTGACCTATTAAGTTGATATTTCAGTTTTATTAAGCTCTTAGTATGTTTAATACATTCACACTAGTTTGGGTTCTCCTCATTTTCCAGTTTTCTATTGTTTAACTTCCGCATAGTATTTGTCTTATTAAGTATTTTGAGTGTGCTTATAATATGCCAGGCTCAGGGTTAGTTGGGGTCATTTGTTATCCATGGTCATGTGTTACGTTAATGGGGAAACCTCGGGGTGGTTGACTTGGTATTTGAGCATAAGGTTTAAGATTCCTAAGATGTACGAAGCCGCACTAAGTAGAGTCTCTTTTATGGGTGTGATGTACACCATATCTATGAGGGAAAGACTACAAAGTGTTTTAGGGAAAACTTTGATTTCTTGCTATTCCTAACATGCATGGGCATGATATCCTTTCTAATTCATTGTTATGTGTTTCAGATCACTCCTCCTCGTAGAGCTAACACACTGATTGCTAATGGATGCAATGCTATCGTTTTTACTCGAGTCCCAAACCATGAGGTTATGAACGCAAAATATTTGAAGTTAATCCAGTTCTTCGTCCAGAGTGTGGCCAATCAGAATAATCAGTAGGAAATGGTGGATCAGCTATAGTTAGAATTCGAGACTTTATTAAGATAAATCTGCCTGAGTTTCTAGGGTAGAAGGTTGGTGAGGACCCACAAAACTTCATTGATGAGGTTTAAAAAATCATTGGGGTAATGCAAGTAGGTGAAATTGAGAGTGCTGAATTAGAATCCTATCAGCTGAACGATGTGACTCAAATTTGGTTCACTTATTGGAAAGATAACAGGGGGTATAGATGCAACTCCTATGAATTGGGATTATTTTACGGGAGCTTTTCTGGATAGGTTCTTCCCAAAGGAATTGAGAAAAACTTAGGCATAAAAGTTTATGAACTTAAAGCAGGGTTCTATATCAGTCTAGGAGTACGGGCTGAAGTTTACCCAGTTTCTCTAGGTATGCTCCACACATGGTTGAAAATTCCTGGGCACAAATGAGTAGTTCTTATTTGGGGTACCCGATCTATTGTATACTAAGTGCAGGAATTCTATGCTACTAGGGGTTATGGATATATCCTGGTTAATGACTCACGCTCAGCATGTTGAGGAAGATAAGCTAAAAAAGTTTCCTAAGTACAACAAGAAGGCTGGAACATGGAATTATGAGTACTCGCAACACAGGTCGGTTAATGGGAATCAGTCACAGTTTCAACGTTGGTCTATATACCAAATACCTTCATCAGTTTGTGCTCCACACCCAATTTTAGATAGGATCATAAGTAAAAGGGATCATGCTTTATATTTGAAGGGCTTCAGGTAAGAGGACTTACCCAACTTGTCCAAAGTTTGGTAAGAACCATCATCGTTTCTTGTAGGAAAGAAATGGTGCTTCGGGTGTAGTCAGTCTTGCTATAGGTTGAAGGGTTTGCCTTTCTATTAGGCAGGGAAAGGAGGTGACACCAAAAAGTCTCAATCTACAGCTCGAGCACAACCAATAGGTCTCCCAACGCAGCAGGGTACTTCATTTGGTACCGAAAACACTTAGCACCACAATAGGTTGTATGCTCTCTAGTCTCGCTAGGATCGCGAAGATTCTCCTGATGTTGTCACTAGTACGTTACGAGTGTTTTATTTAAAGGTTTATGCATTGTTAGATATATGGGATAGACTGTATTTTTTAAATCCTTATATAAGATTAAATTTGAGTGTTCAAGAAACTTCTTCAAAACCTTTCTCAATCTCTAGTCCAGTCGGTGAACCAATTATTGCTAGATAGGTGTACAAAAATTTCCCTATTGTCAAAGTCTCTCAGAAAATCAACTCAACAGATCTTGTATAGATAGAAATGATAGATTTTGATATCATTCTAGGCATGGATTTGTTACACTCGTGTTATGCCTTATTCGATTGCAGAACTAGGATCGTTAAGTTTAAGTTTCCAAACGAGTAAGTCTTAGAATGGAAGGGTAATAAATTAGTGCCTATGGATCAATTCATTTCTTTCTTTAAGGTTACAAAAGTGATTTACAAATGGTATATCTATCATCTTGTTCGGGGTAAGGATTAAAACTTTGAAACTCTACATCTCGAGTCAGTCCTAGTGGTAAATAAGTTTTGAAAAGATCTTCTCAGAGTTCCTCTCAATAGGGAAATCAACTTCAAAATAGATCTCCTTCCAGATTCCCATCCCATTTTTAATCCTACATAACCAAGGGCTCCAAATGATTTTAAGGAATTGAAAGAGAAGTTGAAAGACGTTTTATATAAGGGCTTCATTAGACCTAGTATCTCTTCATGGGATACTCTAGTGTTGTTCATGAAAAAAAGATGGGTCTCTCGGAAGATGCATTCACTATCGACATTTGAACAAAGTCACAATCAATAATAAGTAACTCAATCCCATGATTGATGACTTGTTCGACGAACTTTATGGTACTAGTTTCCTTTCTACGATAGACCTCATATCCTTCTATCTTCAGCTCAGATTCAGAGATAGTAATATCTGAAGACAACTTTTAGAACTCGGTATGATCATTATTAATTTTGAGTTATGTATTTTGGACTAACAAATGTTCCTGCAACTTTCATGGACTTAATGAACAGAGTGTTCAATCAATATTTGGATTTGTTTGTTGTTGTCTAGATTGATGATACCCTCATTTGTTTTTGGAAGGAGGAGGAGCATGAGACTCATTTCAGAGTTGTTCTGAAGCTCTCAAGGACTGCCATCTATTCGCTAAGCTTATTTAATATGAATTATGGTCACACTCTATTAGTTTCCTTGGTCATGTGGTATCCAACAAAGCGATCCGAGTGGATTATCAAAAAATTGAGGAAGTACAACATTGGCCCAAACTTGCCTCCCCAAAATATATCCAAAGTTTCTTGAGTTCGACCGGTTATTATAGGAGATTTGTGGAAGGATTTCATCCATAGATTCCCCATTAACTAAGTTGACTCAAAAGAAGGTCAAATTTAAGTTGTCAGAAGAGTGTGACAAAATATTCTCAAAATTGAAGACTTGGTTGACTACAACTCTGGTTTTGACTCGATTAGTTGGTTAAGAAGATTATCTGATTTATTGTGATGCATCCAAGGTCGGCCTAGGTTGTTTTTTTGATGTGTTGAGGTAAGGTCATAACATATGCTTCTAGACAGCTTAAGGTCCATGAGATGAACTACCTTATTCATGACCTCGAGCTTGTAGTCATTCTATTTTCCTTAAAGATTTAGAGACACTATATGTATGGTGTGAATATTGATGTGTTCACAAATAAAAAGAGCCTCCAATATTTGTTCACCCCGAAAGAGTTGAATCTTCAGTAGAGGAGATAACTTGAGTTCCTCGAAGATTATGGCATGAATGTGCTTTACCATCCTTTTAAGGCCAATTTAGTTGTAGATGATCTTAGCTGGTTGTCTATGGGTAGTGTGGCACATGTTGAGAAAGAAAGGAAAGAGTTAGGAAAAGATGTTCACCGGCTTGCTTGCTTTGGAGTAGGCTTTAGAGACATGTCAGATGGTGGTATGCTAGTTCAGAATGTATTAGAAACTCCATTGGTAGCGGAGGTTAAGGAAAAATAAGAAAGTCATCTTGTCTTACTTCAGTTGAAAAGTGTAGTCCATCAACAAAGAGTTCAGGTGTTCTCTCGGGGGAGATGGTGTACTTCATTACCAGGGTAGCTTATGTGTTCTTAATATGGGTGAACTGAGGCAACAAATCCTTAAATAAACTCATAACTCCATGTATTACTTTCATCCATGTGCCACTGAGATGTACCGTGATCTAAGGGAACTCATTTGGTGGAAAGAAATGAATAGGGACATAGCAGATTTGTGGCTAATTGTAGTAATTCTCAGGAGGTTAAGGTAGAACATCAGAAACTAGGAGGAATGAGTTAAGAGATTAACATTCCTACATGGAAGTGGCAACTGATAAATATGGACTTCATTACAGGTTGTCACATCTGGGTAGACGTAACCAGTGTCTTCGTCCTCTTTGAGGACTAAGACTAACCTTTTATCTTACATGATTACGTTCATAGGTTAAAAATGAGAAAAAATCAAATTTTTTCTATATATATCTTGAGATTTACATAGACCTCTTGCATACACATAATATAGTCATATCGAGTATACATAGACCCTTCATATAAGAAGATACATATTCTTCGATTATTTATTGCACATACATATATAAGATACTTAACATAGTCTTAAACGGATGTCTCATCTCATAACCATCTAAACAAGAGTATAACAGTTGTGCATATCCAATACATCATTACAATAAGAGCAATATATAGGCTATACAATCTTTAGTACTCAAATGAAAAGGAAAGAACATAGAAGTCTTAAAACTAGAACAACATTTAAAAGCTTGATATTGACGTTGCCCTCATAAAGTGACGACCTACGCAACTTGGATGAGTGAGAGTTCCAAGTCTCCCTTCAATGTCGTCTCAAAATCCCTTCAACTATCGGAACCTAAAATGTTTGGGAAATGGGAGAGAATAGGGTCAGCACATCACATGTACTAAGTATGAGTCCATATGCACACATATCATAAAATCAAGTAAAAAGGGGACTTCTATTAAAGTATGTAATTTACTTTGAAAAGCCTTATGCACATTCAAGAAGACCTACCAATCAATAAAACATATTCATTAAGTCAAGATAATGTACATCCCCATACCAATCAATAAGACATATTCATTAAGTAAATACCATGCACATCACAAGACCAACAATACTAAGTCTAGTCAAACCAACATACATATAACATAATTGAGCACATAACCAAAACAACTCTATAATTATGTTATCATAGCAACAAGCATGGATAAGAGTTCATTACAACATAACCAAAGCAAGACAATTACCCATGAACCCTTATTAAGTCAACTAGTGCAATGACTAAGCAAAGCCCCATAACCTTACTCAATCAAGTAAACCCAACAAGATCCATAAATAATGTCTAACTTCACATAATATATCATTAAGAGTACATATCATCATACTTTAACAATGGAGACTAACACATGTTCATAAGAGAAACCAATCATCATATATTGTCATCAATGTTCAAGATCATTATATACATATCAGGACCTTCTATGGTGTTCTTCAACTTGGGAGAGAGAAAGAAGAGATAAGGAGGAGCTATTTGGGTTTGGGAATTATGACGGCTTAGATTAGATTAATTAGGTTAGGGTCTTTATATAGGTTGTTAAATAAATTAATTAGACCACATTTAACCCTTAATTAATTAAATTACCTAAACTAAAAACGTGCAACAAAAATCAGGGGTTTTACAGACGGCTCCAAGTCCACACCCTGTTTGTCAATCGACGACCACATGACCCTCCGTTATGTTGGTCCATCATTTTGGTCAGAGAGTTGTTAAAATACAGTCTTGCACAACTATTCTATGTTTCCATCGTTGGTTTCAATGGATGCTCTATCGATCGAACCACGATCTGTTGTCTGCATCCGTTGGTGTATACTACCTTGGGCAACTTTTTCCCCAAGTTGCAACGGTCCTCCTGAAGGGCCCTTGGTTGGTCATTGGAGATTCGTACATCGATTTTTCGACTATAAATCTACTCTAATGCATGTTATACACCCTTCCACAAAAATTCATCATTTTCCGACTCCTAAAACGTAGAAAAATAGGCTAAGGTACATTAGCACCCCATTCAACTAGTTTCGGGACGTCATGGTCGTTCCTTGAATTTTTCATTTCTAAGCTTCCTAAATGACTTATATACATTCAAATTGACTCTAAAACAATGTCTAAATCTTTCTATACCTATGTTAGGCTCTAGAACACGTCTTAGACTTTCGGAGTGTTACATAGATTTACCTTATACTCACTAACAACATTACTCTGTTTGGGTGATAGTGGACAGAGTTACTAAGTCCACTCACTTTTTGTTTTTCAAGACTATAGATTCAATAGAGGATTACGCCAAACTCTATATTCATGAGATATTCAGGTTGCATGGGGTTCCCTTGTCTATCATCTCATATAGATGTCTTGAATTTACCTCTTATTTATTGAAATACATTATGAAAGGTCTTGATACTCAGGTAAATATCAATACAACATTTAATCCAATGATGGATAGTCAGGCAAAACATACTATTCAGACCTTAGAGGACATGTTTAGAGCTTCTGTGATTGATTTCAAGGGTGGTTAGGATGATCACCTACCTCATATGGAGTTTGCTATAACAATAATATTCATTCTAGTATTCACATGGCCTCGTATGAGGCACTATATAGGGTAGATGCAGGTCTCTGATTAGTTGGTTTGAAGTATGTGATAAAATATTGATTGATTTATATTAAATTCATAATACTGTGGAAATATTTCAGCTCATCAAACATAGACTTAAGATCTCTTAGATTCGTCAGAAGTCCTAGGCAGATGTGAGAAGAAAGGATGTAGAGTTCCAAGTTAATATTGAGTTTTCTTGAAGGTGTCACCTATGAAGGGGCGATGATAGTCGACATGAAAGGAAAACTCAGTCCTAGATATGTACATCCTTACAAAATCCCGAAAAAGGGTTGGTAGTGTGGCTTATGAGTTAGAGTTGCTAGTGGAACTAGAAATAGTCCACTCATGTTTAATATTTCCTTGTTGAAGAAGTGTGTGAGTTAACCAACATTGATAGTGCCATTAGAGAGTGTATATGTGAAGGATAGTCTCACTTATTATGAGGTTCCAATAGATATTCTTAATCGTCACGTTCGTAGTAAGAAATAAAGAAGTCGCTTCACTGATGTTTTTGTGGAGGATTCAGTCCATGGAATATTTACTGATGATAGAAAAGGAGACCATGTGAGCTATAACATGGAATGAAACATGACCTTCACACTAAAAAGGGAAAACTACTAGACAAGGTAGAACTTTGTTACATTTATTCATAATTATCATTGTGGAAACACTAGCTAGGTCATTTAACACAATCCTATAGGGGCACCTTGTTTGGGATAATAGAATAACTATTATAGACCAAAGTTCTACTAGTATTAGGGCCTCCATTCAAAAGACCTACCAGTGCTAAGTAATCCCAACAAAAAAGGCATAATCATATTCGTATCAGGTTACTTGGAAAGGGACAAAATCTACCAATCCAATCATAAGTCATCATGGAGCAACTCTTTTCAAATAATATGATTTCATAAATTTCTTTTA
This sequence comes from Solanum pennellii, assembly GCF_001406875.1. Lineage (NCBI taxonomy): Eukaryota > Viridiplantae > Streptophyta > Magnoliopsida > Solanales > Solanaceae > Solanum > Solanum pennellii. The sequence continues at coordinate 53,134,500 of NC_028643.1, forward strand.
TATACATACTTATGTTTCTAAGCATCTAAAACACGATTTCATTCATAAGTGAGAAAACCTTTTATAAAATCATTCATACTTATATCAAAGCATCCAATGTTCATAAATCATGCTTCTCATAAAACATGCATAGGTTCCATAATTAATAATTTGTAAGTTCCTAAGCTTACTGCACTATTCATGTTAATAAAGTGTACGTAGTCATAGATCCATTTGAAATCAATTGAAATCCAGGTAATTGCATCAGACCGTGCATAATAAGAAAAAGATTAAAAAAACTGCATTATAATAAATAGGACCTAGGGAGAATTGCATGAAACCGTAGTGAAAATTGGGTGAAATTTTTTTAGGAGATTAATAGTCTTTTGAGACACATTGGTTAATTCTCACATAAATTGATAATCAAAACCCTAAAATCAAGAAGAATGAGACCTTGAAAATTGATACCATAGCTTTTTACCTTGGAGATCATGACAAAATCTGAAGAAGAAGACTTGAGAGATTTGAAGAGAGTCTGAATGAATACAACAATTGGGTTTGGATTTGTATAGTAATTATTGTTGCATGTGTATGTATAGGGTCGAAAGGATATAGTTTAGGAGTTAAGTGCATAGAAAAAGATCAAAACATCCTTAATTAAAATATGTCGAAGGACTCTATGAGTTTGACCTACAATATATACAAACTTTTATGGACCATAAAAGTTAGCCGTAGAATTGATTATTTGGGCTTAAAGTTTTGCTGAATGGCAGGAGAAAATTTCTACGTTCCATTACATTTTTTAAATATCCTAGAACCCTAGGTCAATCCCACAATTCAACTACATCAAGATCAACTCTACGGGCACTTTCCATGGCTTGTACATCACTTTATGACTGTAACGACCCTAAAAATGAATTAGGATAAACTAGAGCTTCACATGAATTTCTTGAGTTAATAACTTTATAAATTAATGAGAAACAGTAACTATGGGCAGGCTTGAATTGTTTTGGAGTAAAACGTCAAGGAACGACCAAGACGTTCGAAAACTAGTCTTGTGTGTGCTAGTGTTTCCTTGTATGTTGTATAGTTTTGGTGAGTCATTTGGAGTATAAAATATTTGGTGGTGACCCTAGAGTATTGATGGTCCTGTTTAGGGTAAAAAATTCTGAGTACAATTCCCTAAACACCACCCAAAGGGTCCTTGAGGAAGACCCAAATGTTGTCCGAAAAGATGCCTGGGTAGCCTTGATTGACGGCCCATCAACCCATCAACGCCCAGTCAAAAGGGGGTGTGGCTCCAAACTTAGTCGTGGGAGGTTATACCCCAAAGTTGAAAGTCTCAGTCACCATTGACGGACACGACGGATTCCATATCAACCCATTGATGGTCTGTCTATGGATAGGGGGTCGTGATTTGGTCTGCATTTCCTTCAGGGATTCGACCAAGCCGAGGGTGATTTGGTAGATTCCATCCTTTTCTAAATAAATGGGGGGAAAATTACTTTATGGTATTTAGGGTATTTTAAGTTAGTTTAAAAATTCTAACATGGGACTCGACACCATTCTTCAAAATCAAAACTCCATGTTCAAAATAAGTTCTCTAAAAACATCCATGGAAGATTAATGTCAAATTGGAGCTAGGATTGAAGATTTCCATTGATTTCTTCTTCAATTTCGCGGGATTCTCAACACTAAGGTATTTTGACTCTTTATCTAGATTTAGATTTCACTCCATAGCCAATTTCGAAGGATTTTAAAAGATTTCAAAGCTTATGAAAAAGTCCAACTTCTACTCTAATTCAAGAGTTCTTGCATGAAACAATTTCAAATGATTAGATATGATATTATTGATATTAAATTGATGTTTTACCATGAAAATCTCCATGAACCCTTGATATTCACTAAATTCCTAAATTTGGATCATGAATTGAGTTTGTTACTTACGATCTCATGTTGATAAAATTGGATTTAGTTTATGTTGTATTGTTGATTTCTATGGTTATCTATGCTATTGTAGTGTGAATTCACGGAGTATTAAGGAGTGGTGATTATGGATATTGAATAAGGGTAAGTTGACCTAATTTCTTTACTAATGTAAAGTTGATAATTGAATTGCTCTTGTGTGGTATGGTCCGTTCATGGTGGCAGTGCTTATTTGTTGTATATGTTGTGATCATGGCCTTGTCTTCATTATTATGTTAATTGCAATATTATCATGTTAGTTATATGTGAAGTTACAATGTGAAGTTGGTTAGATGGAGTTAAGGTGATCTAGTGTTAAGGTGTCATGAGTTAAATGAATGTAGAAATTGAAGGATGATTTGATATATGTTTGGTCTTGTATAATGTGGATAGGATGAGAATGAAAGCATGTTCCTCTATATTTTTGTATGTGGTGATGATAGACTATGAGAGTCTATATACGTTTACATTATGTCTTGATTAGGTAAACCTAGTTTTCCCTACTTGATACATGAACGAGAAATGAGGTATTCTAGAATATGTCTTGATCAGATAGACATAAGAACGGTGACCGTTCTTGATGATTCTAGAACCCTAAGTGAATGTGCAAAACCATGAATATTAAAATAAGGTTTATAATGAAGTAAATCATATAGACCTATCATGCTACCCATTTCATGAATGACCTATCCTAATGAACATTGATCAGTAGACCCTTGTGGATCCATTCTTTGTAGAGGAACTATTATTTGGTAAGGCTTAGGGATGGTACATTCGAAATATCCTTATGCGGATGAACTTACTTTATGACAACTAAGGAAAAACAGCGAGAAGATATGCTTAAAGTTGTAGCTCTACTTGAGTATGATACTAGAGTACAAAGTAGACTTTTGACATCCCTTAAACCATGTGCCTACATGGGATGTGTCCTAGTCTTACCTTTGGCAAGTCAAACACTTTCCACAGTGTGGGTCTTATGACTCCGGATTCCATACCTAGCTAGTATGGTCAATATCGGTTAATGCCTATTCTCATCATGTGGGATGTACACTTTAGTTGTTGGAAAGGTTTTACAACGTGTAGGCAAGAGAATGGGATGCTATCTACTCATGACACGAGTAGGCTATGAAAATAGTAGAGTGGGTTCCCTGGTTCTTCCAAGACCATTATGTGAAGTCCCTTATATATATGAATGTCTCCTTTAGTATCTCGAGTAATGAATGTTGACTTGTTGTGGTTGTATTGGAAAGGAATAATCCTTATCTTTGGTAGTCTTGAGGAACACTTATTGTATTGAAGAATTTGTATGAGTGATCTCTTCATGTCTTACTTAGGTGGGTCTTATGATAAGCTTAGGTAGAGGGTCTAAATGGCTAAATGACTTCCTTGATGATTACGTTCTTATCTTGACGATTATGTGAGTATTACCTTATGTGCTTGATGATGGAGTTGTATGATATCTTACTTGCTTTATGAAGTTTTTACCAGAATGACATGAAAATCATATTACAATTAAAGTGTCCCTTTTTACATGATTTCTTGAATGGTCATAGTACTTAGTGCTTAATTGTACTAACTCCATATTCTTCTCTATTTCTACAAGAGTTTGTGGTGGAAAGTGAGGATCCCTAGAGTTGAAGCTAGGGAATTAGGCTTTTCTTTCAAGACTCTTTGAATGTCCTCATATGTTCGAGGACATGGATCTTATGTATAGTTTTATTTCATTAAATACTTTGGATAAGACTTGTATCTTTCTTTCAATGTAAGGGTTGTGACCTTATGATAATGAGATGTGCCTAAGATGACTTGTGATGAGCCATAGTTCTTCCTACGTTTTATGCAAGAGTTACCTTATTGACTTTACGATGAAAAGTATTAAATTTCCGCACTATTTTATGAGAATGCGATGAATGAATGCTAAGGATTAATATAAGATCCTCGAGAGGTCGAGTATGTCATGTTACACCTATTGGTTATTCTTGTATCATTAAAAGTTTTGTATGAAGAATAAGGATATGAAATGATCTTTAGCATTCAAAGTCTCATGAGGACATATCTAGTAAAGTCTGTTTCATCGGTGTGAGTTGCGACACATCTATGAGCGAGAGGCTATAGGACGATACAAGTTTCACTTTCTTAATTACTCTTTTGTAATGCCATATAGTTGAATTCTATAAGTCTTTTCCTAATACCTTTTCTTGTTTTTATATGATATGAATACAAGATGGACGCCCGCAAAAAGAGTGGAGGAATGAGTAGTGAATTAAAGAGTTCCTCCCTGATATGGTCGAGTTCCTCAAGATGAACTAGTCCCTATAGCTAATAAAGGGAATTAGTTTCCAATGGTTCCCCTAAAGATGACTAATGAGGAGGTTAGTTGGGCTCTTCTTACCTTAGCCAGAGCCTTGAATGAACAAGCAAATAGAGATGTAGGGCCTATGGTGAATGCTCTTCAGAGTACTATGGCCTATATGTGGAGGAGCTTTGTGAGGATGAATCCTCCTACCTTTCTTGTCTTTAAGGTGGGAGAGGATCCCTAAGAATTCTTGGATGAGGATATGAGATAGTTCATGCTATGAGCGTGTCTTCTTGGGAGAAGGAGGATTTTGCTTCATACCATTTGAAAAGAGTTGCTCAAGTGTTATACACAGAATGGGAAGAAAATATATCTGTTAAATTGGGTCACATATAATGGTAAAAGTTTAAGGAAGAATTCTTAGGAAGTACTTTTCACATGAGAAGAAAAAGGTTAACATTGAGAAGTTTATAAACCTGAGGCATGGTAATATGAGTGTGGAAGAGTATTCTTTGAAATTTACCTTGTTGTCTAAATATTCTTCATATTTGATGTCTAATCCTAAATATGAGATGAGTAGGTTCATTACCGGTGTTTACGATCTTGTGAAGGAAGAGTGTCGTACGACAATGCTCCATAATGACATGACTCTATCTACTTTTGTTGTGTATACTCAATCTATTCAGGAGTATATGCTTGAGAGGAGAGGTAGAGATACGAAGAGTGGAAGAACTGATGAGTAGGGCCAACCTAGATTTAAGAAGAGGGCTCTAAATAAAGATATTCCTAGTGCTCCTAAGGCTAACTATAAAAGAAGTGGTGGTTCCCAACTCGATCAAAACTTGCTCAAATTGCGGGAATAAAACTTTTAGGAGGTGTCTAGATTGTATTAGTTGGTGCAATGGATGTGGGAAGAGTGATCACAAGGTGGGAGATTATCCTACTCATGATACTAAAGGGAGAGATGTCAAACAAGCTCCTTGTGATGGTCCGGTTGTTGGTTAACAAAAAAAGAATCATTTGTATGCCCTGCAAGCCAACAAGGAAGTAAATCAGAATGAAGGTTCCGGTAATTTATAGTTCATTTTTTGTTTTGTGAGGGGTTTCTCCCAAGTGTGGGAGCATGGTGAATAATGGGGTAAATGAGGTTTTCGTCCCTTATATTCTATTAAAGCTTGAGATTTTGCATTTTCTAGTGGCATGTGTCATGTTTTGGGAGTTCTTGTGAAAATAAGTATTCCTTGATTCCCTTATAATATTCCATGTTTTCACGAGCTTATGGTTATATGGTAAATTGAGCTTTATTGACCTTATCTTTTATGTTGTTATGTCTCTGTAATAAATTGCATAAATATTACGTGAGTTGATCTATGAGCATGCTTAAATGTGATGTTGAGAATGTTGCATAAATGTGATTTTATGTGGAATTGGCATAGTGTGCTTAAAAATGTTGTAGTAACATGATATAATGTGGAGAAGGAAGTTCCTCCAAAAGTGAAATGAGAAATATGGATTCTTAATGCATGATGAGATTGAAAATGTTGTTCCTACCTTCTTCATGTGTTTTGAGTCTATATGTGTGAAGTTGATGTTTCTTCTAGCATGATATATTGAATAAAATTATTGAATTCATGATGGTGGGCTTCTAGTATTCAGTGATTAAACCTTGAAAGTGTCTTAAGTGTTTTAGTGTCAGGACGAATATTCCCAAGTGGGGGAGATAGTAACGATTCTCAAAATGAACTAGGATAAAGTAGATCTATACGCGAGTTTATTGTGTTAATAACTTGCTAAACTAATGAGAAATAGTAACAAAAGGAAGGCTTGTGTGTTTTTGTAGTAAAACGTCAAGGAACGACCAAGACCTTCAAAAACAAATCTTGTTTGGAGTCTAAAATGTTTGGTGGTGAACCTAGAGTCTAGATGGTCGTGTTTAGGTTCAGTACGTCTCGGGTACGACTCCCTGAAGACCAACCTAAGAGTCCTTGAGGAGGACACAAATGTTTGCCAAAAAGCTGCCTGGGCAACCTTGATTTACACCCATGGTTGACGCCCCATCAACCCATTGACGCCTCGTCAAAAAGGGGAGTGTCTCAACAATTAGTCGTGGGAGATTATCCCCCAAAATTGACAGTCTCAGTCACCATTGACGAACAAGAAGGACGCCCCATCAACGCGGTGTTGTGGTTTGGTAAGTTCCTCCTTGTATAAATAAATGGAGGACGGTTATATTATGTCATTTAGGGTATTTTAAGTTAGTTTAAACATTAAATCTTAGAATTAGACTTCATCATTAAAAATTAAAACCCCATGTTCAAAAGAAGTTCTCTCAAAACTTCCATGGAAGCTTAGAGTCAATTTTGGATCTAGGATTGAAGATTGCCATTGATTTATTCTTCAATTTCGTGGGATTATCAATACTAAGGTATGGTGACTCTTTATCTAGAGTTATATTTCACTCTAGAATCAATTCCAAAGGTTTTTAAAGGATTTCAAAGTTTATGAAAATGTCTAATTTCTACTCTAATTCAAGGGTTCTTGCATGAAACGAATTCAAATGGTTAGATATGATATTAGTTATGTTACATTGATGTTTTACAATGAAAATCTTCATGAACCCTTGATATTCAAAAAATTCCTAAATTTGGATCATGAATTGGGTTTGTTGCTTATGATCTGATGTTGATAGAATTGGATTTAGCTTGCGTTGTATTGTTGATGTCTATTATAATCTATGCTATTGTTCTGTGAATTCATAGAGGATTAAGGAATGGTGATTATGGCTATTGGAAGAGGGTAAGTTTTCCTAATTCCTTTACTAATGTAGAATTGATAATTGAATTGCTCTTGTGTGGTATGATCCATTCATAGTGAAAGTGCTTATTTGTTGTATATGATGTGATCATGGTCTTGTCTTCATTATTATGTGAATTGTAGTGTTATTATGTTATGGTATATGTAAATGTACAAGGTGAAGTTGGTTGTATGGAGTTAAAGTGATCGTGTATTAAGGTGTCATTGCTTCAATGATTGTATAAAGGGAAGGATGATGTGATATATGTGTGGTCTTGTATTATGTGGATATAATGTGAATGAAAACATGTTTCTCTAAATGTTGGTAAGTTCTGATGATAAAATATGAAGAGTCTTTATATATAGACATGGTGTCATGATTAGGTAGACTAGTTGTCCCTACTTGATACATGAACGAGAAATGAGGTATTCTAGAATATGTATTGAATTGGTAGACCTAAGAGTGGTGCCCCTTATTGATGAGTGTAGAACCCTAAGTGAATGTGAAAAACTTTTAATATGAAAAAGAAGTTTATAATGAAGTGAATCAAATATACCTAGCATGGTACCCGTTTCATGAATGAACTATACTAATGAACTATGATCGGTTGACCCTTGTGGATCTCTTTTTGGTAGTGGTATTATGAGTTGGTAAGGCTTAGGGGTGGTAGCTTCTCAAATAACCTTATGTGAATGAACTTACTTTATGAGAACTAGGGCAAAGCATCGAGAGTATATGCTTAAGGTTGTAACTCTACTTGAGTATGAGAGAAGAGTAGAAAGAAGCCTTTTGATATCTGTTAAACCATTTGGCTACATGTGATACGTCCTAGTTCTACCTTTCGAAAGTAGAACACCTTCCATAGTGTAAGGTCTTATGATACCGGATTGCATACCTAGTTAGTTTGGTGTATGTCGGTTAATGCCTATTCTCATCATGTGGGATGTACACTTTAGCTGTTGGAGAGGTTCTACAATGTGCAGCTAATAGAATGGATGATATATAACACATGACACGAGTGGTCTTTGAAGATACTAGAGTGGGTTCTCTAGGTCTTCAAAGACCATTATGTAAAGTCCCTTATAAGTATGAATGTCTCCTTTAGTATATCTAGTAATAAATGTTAACTTGTTGTGGTTATGTTGGAAAGGAAATATCTTTTACTTTGGTAGTCTTGAGGAACACATAGGTTGGATTGAAGAGGTTTTATGGGAGGTCTCTTCATGTCTTACTTTGGTGGGTATTAGTATAACCTTAGGTAGATGGTCTAAATGGCTAAATAAGTAACTGAATGATTATGGTCTTATTTTGAACATTATGTGAGTATTACCTTATGTGGTTGATGATGGACTTGTATGATATCTTCTGCACTTGCTTTATAATGTTTTTACCAAAATGACATGATAAGCATATTTCAACTAAAGTGTCCATTTTACATGATTTCTTGCGTGGTCATTATAATTATTGCTTAATTGTACTAACTTTATATTCTTCTCTATTTATACAAGTGTAGGTGGTTGAAGCTTGGGAGTTAGATTGTTCTCTCAAGACTCTTGGTATGTCCTCATATGTTCGAGGAAGTGGATGTTATGTCTAGTTTTCTTTCATGAAAAACTTTGTATAAGACATGTATCTTTCTTTCAATGTAATGGTTGTTACCCTATGATAATGACATGTGTTTAAGATGGCTTGAGATGAGACTTAGTTCTTCTTACGTTTTATAAAAGTTCTTCCTTATTGACTTTATTATGAAAGTATTAAATTTCTGATCTATTTTATTAGAATTCGATGAATGAATGTTAAGGGCTTGTATAAGACCCTGAGAGGTTGAGTACACCATATTACGCTTATGGGGTATTCTTGAGTCATTACAATGACTCATCCTGGATAATCATAGACCAAACTTCAGAAACATGAAATTCCCAAACTGAACCCATCGCCTATGATTGATTTCCTATGGCATATTGATTTTCTTATAGTTTGTACGTCCAAATTGTAGAACCTAATTTGTGCCAAAATGCAACTTTCCTTTTCAAACCAACTTCCAATTTCTAAGGTGTTACAATACAAAAAACTACTTTGGGAATAATTTTGATCTCGATAAGGAAGTACTCACAGTTGGTGATGAGTAACCCTGAGTCTAATAGAGCCGCAACAATTAACCAGGTGTTATCGGGAGGCAGCCCGCAATTTCTTTGTAATAACTATGTCATTTAATTCTCTGTAAAATAGTAAGGATATAATTTCATTGTAATAATTAGGAACTATATATAAAAAATAACTCATGCAACAAAATACATTAAGAATAGTCATACCACGGCTAAATTTGAGGCACTCGATGGGAGATAACCTGTCTCTTTAATGCAAATTCTGTTTTTGGATTTAGCAGGAAAACAATATGGAACTATCTTGAATTAATTGAGGAAGGTAAACATGCCATCATAAGGTAAGTACATAAATATAATAGCAAAATTAAAATAGTAACCCACAACCGCATTGGCTCCATGACACTAAGCTAGGATATAATAGTGGACACAAAATCCCGAAAGAGACCGTGTGCAGGTCGTGCCACAAGCCTAAATGTAATGTTTTAATTTCTTAAAGCTGAAGGGTGTGAGACCACTGTGTGCCACAAACCTGGCAGGATCCTCTGGATGTAAAATTTAAGTTTTTGCTCATTTTCTTTTTTTAAAAAAGTGACCCCAATCATGTTACTCCCTGGCCCCCTCAATTCATGATTTACCCCTATTATTTCAGCCCAAACACCCATTATCCGAATTTCACAGCCCGAAAATCTTCCCTCCCTGAAAATTTTACAACGGATTTGGATTAAAGACTTAACTTCTTGCTTATTTCTTCTTCCATCTTCATCAAGGTGTGTTTCTAACTTAGTCTTTCTAGCTTTGGGTTAGTTTAAAAGTTGAATAAATGAGGGTGTAGAGGAATTCAAAATTCCTCACCCAAACACTGTTACATCCTTAAAAGTTATTCACGAGGGGAAGATATTAATTTGTTAAACCTAACAATGGTACCATCAAAATTTTAAAGGAATAATGAATGAATGTTCAGTTGGTTTTGATCATTTGTCTTGAAAATTTCTTGTTAATTTACCACAGAAGAGAAATGATCACTCTTTTTTGAAGTCTTGAGTAAAATAAGTAAACAAAAGACAAATGAATAAACTTGAAATCATGAATATACTTGAATTTTTTTCAAGTGGAAGGTCGAGTTATACTTTGAAAGCCCTTTTGTTTTGAAATCTTGAGTAGAACTAATATGCAATGCATAAGTACAACAAACTCAAAATTATTACCTTAAGTGAAATGGTTAAATTAAAGAATTGGGTTGATCATGACATTAATAATAAGAGGGAAATCATGAGTACATGAGTACTCATATCAATGAATAGGCTAACGACTAAGTGTGGAGTGGCTCTAAAAACATCCACACCTTGAATTCACTAAGTTTTCATTAATTTTTGGGACAAATTTTCTTGTATTTTGTGCGCCAGGTAATTATATCCAAAAATAAATCAAGACCCAAAGAAGTTGCTACTTTAAGCATCCGAAAAAGGGTGCACTTGTAGAGCTGAGTTTCAGAAGCCTCTCTAGTTTCCAAAGGTTAGTCTAGGAGATGTTGACACCCAATTTTTACCCGCGTTAGTATAAATTAATTATCGAGCTTCGTAAGTTTTCCAAAAACTATTTAAATTAATTAGTTTTATAAATTTTGTGAAAATATAATAATTTAATGCATGAACTTTATGTTACGTCGGTTACTTTTAGCATAACTTTAGATAATATATATGTTGGCATAGTTATGCATATAATTGGTATTTTATGATTATTCAAAAACCATCTCAAGAATATTTTAAATTTAGTAGGTTTGTTCTTAGTTTAAAATTATGATTATATTTTGAATCAATATTCATAATTATATTACTAAAATAAAGAAGCTCGTTGACTAATTAATACAAATTCATTTTTTATTTAAGGTTTGGCCGAATTCATTTATTGGTTCAAATTGACATTTTATTAAATGTATCCTTTTTCCTTGAACTCATTTTAAAAGACACTGATTTGGACCTCTTCTTCAAAGTGAACCCCCCCCCCCACTTAAATTGCCATTTTAATTCATTTTGGGCCACCAGCAGTAGCCCACTTCAACCCATTCCCTTTTATTTTTCTCCCTATCCGGCCCACCCAGCTGAAACATCAAAATTCGAAATGTTTAATTCACAGCCCAAAATGCCCTCTTCCATTTCAAATCTTCAGCCCATCTTAATTCCCAACCCCTAAATCGACCCAACCCAATTCTTCCCTTTCCAGCCCATATCCCTTTAAATAAAATTACCCAGCCCAATTCTCCTACCCGACCCGACCCAAACTTCCCCCTTCTTCTTCCCCCCAACACCCAGGAAAAAACAGAAACGCGAAATTCCCAGAAAGAACAAAAACAGAAACCACCCGCGTCTCCCCCACGCTCTCTCCCTCCTCTCTCTCTCCTCCTCTCTCTAGAGAGTGGAGGAGCGAGGCAGCAACGCACACCTGCTGTCCTGCTGCTCCGTACGCGACTCTGCGCACAAGACGACGCGAGAGTTCGTCCTTCTAATCCGGAGATTGCGCCACGCAAGAGCACAAGGACGTTAGTTTCGATCCGAGCCGTCCAGCGATTCGTTTTCCAGAGATTGGCGGCCTTGGGTACAAAACCCAGCTGGATGTTCTTATCCAGAGGGGAGGATTTGAATTTCATTCTGAGGGGAAAATCCCAAATTTTCCCCAAGCCTTTCCTTGTTTTCCCCCGCCCTCCTAACCCAAAAACCCTAGTCTTTTGTTCTATATAAGCCCTTTTCTTCTTCAGAAAAGGGGTTGGGAAATTTTGGGGGGATTAGAAATTTTTTGGGGCTGCCTTCTGCGAAAACAGTGAAAGGAGTTTAGATAAGGGAAAACCTCCCTTTTGAGTTAAACATCTTCATTTAGCATCGGAATACGCAGAAATTCAAGAAATACCACAAACACTTTTAAAGCGATTAACAGACGGAAGAATTGTTAGTGTTCCGCATTTGGGTCTAAGTTCTCGACTAGATTTCGTTTCTTCGACGGGAACTCGAGTCTCCGTGTGAGGTGGTGAAGTCATTAGCTCGCTGTGGTTCCAGTTGCTGCTTTCGAACAGGTAATCTTCCCCTGCCTCTTACTATCTCCTCGTTTCTTCCATTTCGAAGTGGTCTCCTTCGTCGCTTTAATGCTCTGTGAGTTGCTGTTAATCAATTTGTTGGTCTTTCGTTTTGTTCTGGATCAAATGCGTCAAAATACTTAAATGTTGAGTATACATGGCCTGTTTGCTGTAAATATAAGAGGTTATATTTGTTGCCTTGGCTCGAGTTTGTGCTAATGAAGTCAGCTAGTGTTATGTTCCCGTTGTTGCTGCCTTCTTGTCTCCGTAATAGTTTTTTTTCTTCTTGTTCCACCATGCCCGTATCTCTGCTAGTCTTGATTAGATTACGGTAGTTTAGCATTTGTGACTTATACGTGAGTTATTTGTCAACATCTCGGTTCAAACATTAAAGGATTTCGCCCCATATAGATCAAATTGGTTAGCCATTTTAGATTTCCGATAGCATGCTTATCTTGTGTTCATTACCCTACTGGAAATTAGTAATATTCACTAGTTTTGGCTTTATGCTAATCCTCTGTAATGTCAATAAGTCTCAGCGTTTACTTGAGTTAATGTATGACTTCTTCCTCACTTTGGTTGATCGATAGCTTACATTGTTCCTTCTATGTGCTTGATCCAAAGTTGTAGTATTTAACATTGTGCTTCCCTTTATAGTTTATTATTTGTCAAAGTATCTGTCCCCCCCCCCTTTGATATTTGCAAGCATTTGGTCCATTTGAACTTCACATTAGGATGGTTTAGGGAGTTATGTAATCTCGGAAAACTCTTTTTTTTTATTTTTATTTATTTCAAATTAGATTAGTCCTTATTGTTTCGTTTAGGGTGCTATTACCCTTTTGATGAAGTCTTGGTTCTTAGATTTTTTTATTATCTTCTGTAAATCGTGTGTTTGATTATTTATCTTCTTTTGGGGTTTATTGGGTATTTCGGCAAATAGCTCTATGGTATGTTTTTTTTCAGCATTACTTATATCATTTTCTTTTGTTTGATTGCATGGAAATCCATCCGAGTTTCTTGGGTTTATATCTTCCTCTGTGCATTTCGAGAGAGAGCCATAAAGGCTTAATTTCTCTATCGATTCAAGCCCAAAATCGGCGTACCAATCGGAAGTTTAAGGAATATCACGAAGTTGGAAGAAAATCACAGAAGGCGAATTAGAAGATTTTTATTTATTTATTATGTTGTATTTATTTTGGGCATAAGCCCTTGTTGTTTTTATTTTCTCGTATTTATTTATTCTTGTATGTTTAGACTAGGACAGGTAAATATGGGTTTTAAAAAAAAACCCAAAAGCAGGTGGGTCCAAATTTCGGTCAAGGCGAACAGAACCCGAAATTGGACACAAGAATATCTCTCTCTCTCTCTCTCCCTCTTTACTATTTGTTTATGTGTTTTGTTTAAATGCCGTTAGTTTAGGGTTAGAAAAATTCCAAACCCCGTCGAATGCCTTTCTATTTTATCAAACTTAAAACTAATTTTCAAAACGATAAATGTTTCAAATCCGCAAGTTCACTTAGATTTAGGAAGTTTAACCTTTAAATGAAATTCGCAAATCTTAAAAATAGTAGTCAAATGGTTAGTTGTCGGAAAGCCGCACTAAGCGGAACGACTTAGGTGCCTTCAAAACCTTCCTCAGGCGTTAATAAGAATCCCTGAACCCCCTTTTTAGTTTTCAAACGATTTTCCTGTTTAAATTATTTGAAAACCAGTTTTCTTGATTTTTTCATAAAAAATTAAGTGGCGACTCCCAAAAGTCGAAATCTTTTAAAAACAAAATAAACTCTTTTGATTATTTTTTCGATAAAATAGAATGGCGACTCCGCTGGTGAAGACGGAGGATTCTAACCCTAAGATTAACCTATTTGACTATTTGCGATAAACTGTTTATTTGCTTAGTTGTTTTAAATTTCGAAACTGTTGCATTTCATGGCATATTTCCGCCAAACGGCAGATGGTTTGCATTAGGAAACGGAAGTTACGCAGCTTACCGCAACTTTCTTCAGATATACCCAAGAAATCGTTTGGGAGTATCAAACAAATAGTCGGAATGCGGTCATCCGGCGTTGTTTGGTAACTCCACCCCGATGTTTGTCCGACTCGGGTAACCGTCAATTTGAAAACAATTCTAGAAAGCCTAAGATAGAGCGAAACCAAAACCAAGTTAAGCATCAGCCTAAGACGGCTTAATACCCAAGGCGTATTAAGTCCATTTTAGTAGAAAAACCTCCAAAATCGTGTCTAAGGTCTTCGACCTCACGACACATCATATTGTTTGACATTCGGATAATGTATGTGTGAAAACCAACTTGGGGGTGGGAAAAATCTAACGGTTTTCTATTTTACAGACATGGATCGTTTCCCGAAGTTTGATATGGTCGTCTCAACACCACCTCAGCTTACGATGTGGTACAATGATTTGGATGGGGATCATAGGAGAACCCTTAACAAGTATGTAGGTGCCTTAACCGAACTGGTCAACATGAATGGTTGGCCATAACTAATTGAAGTGCTTACGGGGTATTGGGACAGTCAGAAGATGGTTTTTCGTTTCGGAACATCCGAAATTACCCCGACGCTGGAAGAAATAAGGGACTGTATAGACACCGTAGGCACTGGGATAGAGAGAAGAGCCCGAAAACAAGAGGATATTTTCATCCCCAACAAACCTTCCGTAGAGAATATTGCGGATTGGTTTGGACTAAGAAAAGACTTCGCTTATTGGTGCCAGGATTCCCACGTGGCGTTTAGAGATCTCTATATTCGATTTGGACACGCGAGTTTCTACGCCGCGTACAATCGGGAGTTTAAGATCTCCTACATAGAGTGGAACAAGGTCCGTCCCCTAGCGTTCGTGGCATTGTTGGGAACAATGGTCTTCCCGCACGGTCCGAGTTTGAGCATCAACACCAGAGTCATAACACTCGTACACACTTTGTTCAAAGGATACGAAAATCAAGGAACAACAAAATACTACCCCGTAGCTCCAGTCATACTATCTGACATGTATCGGGCCTTAGGGAAGTGCAAAGAAGGACACCGATACTTCCAAGGGTGTAACTTACTCCTCCAATGGTGGATCCTCATCCATTTGGCGAAGGGTGCTGGAACTCGGGAATTACACACCCTCGACAACAAAAACACTCTCAAGGACTTAAATGACTTACTATACTGGGCAAATATGGACAATCGGAGAGCAAGAGGGAGATGGGCCCAAAGTTTCTCCAAATTGAGAGAATAAGACCTCCAATGGATGCTAGACCATTTTATATCCAAGGAAGTTGTCGTGGAAAGTCGCAGAGATGTCGTGCTCCCTCTACCGGGCATTCGGGGAATTCGCCCTTACGCACCATTTCGAGTCTTGTGACAGTTTGGAAGAAAACAAACCGTGCCCAGAGAAGCGTACTATGGCGCTTATGTGTATGACATTGGAGATGACAGAGTGCATGACGCTTCGGAAATGTTCAGAGAATGGAAAAACGCCAAGCGCATGGATAAAGACACTATCGCCCCTGACCGTTTCAATGCTGGATATGATGAGAGTTACAAAAAATGGCTGAAGAAGGACATACAAAATATCTCCTTTCAGACTCCGCGTAGCTTTCGAAGTGTAACGGACCGAGAAGCCAAAGCAATGGCCGAACTGCAAGAGATAAAGGAAGAGGCCAAGGAGGTCTACGCTAAGTTTGTTGAGAATCAGGACGCTCTTGAGAGGGCAACTCGAGAGGTCGAAAGACTGAGGCAGGGGTATGATGATTTTGACAACTGGATCCAGCAGAAAATCGAGAGAATGCGATACGAGAGTCTGGAAGACAAAGGACGTCTGGGTGAAGGTTTCCTACTGATGCTGAGGTATATGTTTCAGCAACACAAAATTCAGAAAGACGACGACGGAGCAGGATCATCCGGAGCAGCATAGTGGACTTCACCCCTGCGTGGGTTTTTACTTGTATTTACACTGCTTTAGCCCCTGCGTGGGCCTGATTTTGTTGCACTTTTGAATGGACCCTGCGTGGGTTTGTCTTTATGTCTGTTTCCCCTTTTCGAACATATTTATTCATTAGTAAATGTTATTTTGGGAGGAAATGTTTATTTGGTTTAAATTCACACGTACATCATTCGAATGCGCTAGGCCTACCCTTGGCACAAAAGGGTCCCCATGTATGTTTTAGGACGCGATATATATGTGTGTTTAAATGCTTATGTGTTATGTTGCTATGAATGAGGATATCGTAAACCCACTCCTAGCGAGAAAATTCCAAAGAATATACGGAAGCCACTATTACAAATGTCCGAAAAAAATTCCCAAGTCTCAAGTTTCCCACTCAAAAGGCTATCTCCTATACTACAAGTCCTAAATACTGCTCTATCGTCTCAAGAAAGGCAAATCACCGCTATGGACATGGGCAAAAATATCCCGACGAAGCTCACTGAAGAGGAGTTGCAAAGAAAGATCGAACGAGTCACTCGAGAAATTCAAAAGGTTAGGGAGGAAGGACTCAAAGTTGACATGACCACGACAATCTACAAAGCTGCATCCGTGACATTAGATGAGGATCTGGCATCGCAGATAAAAAGAAAGAAAGAGGTTGAGATGGAAACCGAAAGCTTGAGGAAAAGGTTGAACATGCTTCGTTTGAAGGTGCACGAAGGAAAGGCGAGAGAGGCAAAGATAGATGTTGAGACTGCCGTACTGTTGGCCAAAAATGCGTCACTTGATACGGAAGTGACGAC
Source organism: Solanum pennellii (assembly GCF_001406875.1). Classification (NCBI taxonomy): domain Eukaryota; kingdom Viridiplantae; phylum Streptophyta; class Magnoliopsida; order Solanales; family Solanaceae; genus Solanum; species Solanum pennellii. The sequence continues at coordinate 53,151,440 of NC_028643.1, forward strand.
TCGTAGCAACTTAAAGGGCAGAAAACACCTCGCCTGTGAACAGGGAGCAGACAACAAGGGATCCGACAACAAATTGATTGAGGAGGACGATGAGGAGGAAATCGTCTACAAGCCTCCATTTCCGATTGTCTGAAAAGAAAGGAGTGGCGCAACCACAGGACGAGAAATCACCAAAATGTTACCGTCATCTTCAAATTCAATGCTGTCTTTCAATTTCCTTGTAATCGCAATGAAAGAATGAATGAAAATATTTCATCCTAAACTCGAACTACGTTGGGCCTGAATTCTCCTTGCGATATACGTAGGCAGCCTTTTCCCGGCCGGGCCCTATATCCAAAAATTCTCATTCTCCTTCATGTTACGAAGATATGAAGATAAGATCAACGGGCATCGAAAAGCAACTGCAAGAAGACCATAGCTCAACGTGATTCAGCCTTCCCGAGATAGCGTTAAACAAGCAAATTCCTGTTTGTTTAAAAACGTATTTCCGTCCTCATTCGTGGGTTAAAGATATGCTCAAACAAAGCGACTTGTGTGTTTATCTGCTTTCTGTGTGATATTATGTATTTTGTACTCCGAATATGCGCTAACAAATTTTCCTTTGAGTTGTTTCACTTCTCAGGTACTTTTAACTGGTCTGTGTCGATCAAAACTGGCAGATCATCCTTACTTCACCAGATCGAAAGGTCCTACAGATTCCTTCCCCGGACCAAACTCAGACAGAGAAAATACAGCTATGGGAGACAATAACGATGAAGTTAGTCTCACAGACGTTGTGGTGGCTCAGCCCACCGTGGCAGAACAAAATGAAGTAATCGCGCAACTGATGCAACAGATAGCCGAGATGCAGCGGAGGCAGGACACGCCTCCACTCGGATTTGGACCTAATTTTATTGACACAAGACCTCCGATGTACTTCCCCTCGTCAAACCTGGATCCAACTCAGAACCAGCCGTCAACACCTGTGCATAATCCGTCCGGGATAGATTTAACGACCCAAAACCCCCAGTATGCTTCCGTATCTTATCAAACACCATATCCGCTTCCAAATAACCCTACTCAAATGCCACCACACCTCCAGAATACTCAAACAGCTCCACCGCCTCAGAATCAAAATCAAAATCCAACCGCCTTCGACCCCCAAAAACCGCATCCCCACTTAAACCAAAAAACCAATCCTCAAACCTACCCACAAAACTACCAAACTACTCAAAACGTCCCGAGTCCTTCTATAGCTCCACCCTTCCCAAATAGAACCACTTTCAAAGTTCCCATTCCTGCCGAGCACGAGGTGCACGGTCCCGAGTTGGATCACTACGAGGAGCAGGAGAGAGAGTGGAAGGCGAGGGAAGAAGCAAAGATCGACATAAAGGAGGAGATTAAAAGGGAAATGAAAGAGTTGCAGTGCGTCCCGGACGTCGCCGGATTGAGTTATGCAGAATTGTGTATCCACCCAGACTTGAACCTTCCCGAAGGGTTCAAAATCCCGAAGTTTGATACCTTCGGAGGGGTAGGCAACCCCATGGCGCATTTGAGAGCGTACTGCGACCAGCTCGTGGGAGTTGGCAAAGATGAGGCTTTATTGATGAGGCTTTTCAGCCGGAGTCTGTGCGGGGAGGCCCTGGAATGGTTTACGTCACACGAAACCAGGCAGTGGCCTAGTTGGAGCGCGCTAGCTAAAGACTTCATTGATCGATTCGCGTACAATGTTGAGATAGTCCCTGATCGATATTCTTTAGAGAAAATGAAGCACAAGTCGACGGAAAGTTATCGGGAATTTGCCTATAGATGGAGAAAAGAAGCAGCGAGGGTGAGGCCTCCAATAACTGAAAAGGAGATTGTAGAAGTGTTTGTGCGGGTGCAAGAGCCCGAATGCTATGACAAAATCAATTTGTTAATCGGAGCCAAATTCGCCGAGATAGTCAAAGTTTGTGAGACTATCGAAGACGGTCTGAAGTCGGGGAAGATAGCCCGAGTATCCGCATCGCCTGGATCTTCCGGATTGATGAGGAAGAAGAGAGAGGAGGTTGCCTCTATTTAATATGGGGGAAGAAAACTCCCCAGAAACTCATCGCGTCCTCAAGATCGCTCCAAGCCTCAGCCAAAGTCTCACCAAACCTATCGCCCACAATCCAATCATTTCAGCAACTACAATGCTGCCCCCACTTATCCAGATGCCCAAATTTTGTTGTATCAAAATCCACCCCCAAATCTCCAAAATTTTCCCTCCATGTATCTAAATTACCCCCAATCTTATCAAATCCCACCCCCTTATCAGAATAGCGCTCCCAACTGTGCCACTGTACAGTCGAGCTATCGAGCACCTTCCCCCACATATCAAGTCCAAGGTCCAGCATATCAAAGCCCCCTCCCGAATTACCAAGCTCCAGTGCCAAATTACCAGACAAACTCCTACCCTAGAAACCAAGCTCCTCGCCCAAATGCTCGCAATTATCAACAGGTTCCTCCCCCTCAGCAAAGCGGGTATGATCCTTCTCATCCCTGGTTTGAGAAAAGGCCCTCGAGAAACTTTACCGTGCTGGCTGAAAGTCGGACCAAGATATTCGAAAGATTATCCGCAGCCGGATACATCCACCATGTGGGGCCCAATCCCGTGGATGTCAACTCTAAGTTCTACAAACCGGAGCAGAGATGTGCTTATCATTCCAACAGTGTTGTACATGACATAGAAGACTGTATCAATCTTAAGCACAAGATCCAGGATCTGATCGACCAGGAAGTGGTCTCCCTCCAGCCTGCGGCGCCGAACGTCAATACAAATCCGTTGCCGAATCATGGGGGTGGAAACATTAATATGATAGAAACAGACGAAGATGAGTGTGAAACCAAGAGGATTACTCCTGTTGCACAGGAAGACTTGGAAAAGGTTGTCGCCTCTTTAAGCGTCAAGGAAAAAGGAGAGTTCGTTATTCTGACACCTACGAAGGCTGTTGCCTTGGTGCCCTCAAAAACTCTCGCCAAACCCATGTTTGTCATAGAAACGGCCGTGGCCCAAGGCATGACTAGGTCCGGAAGATGCTACACTCCTGATGAGCTTGCTCTCGGAGGACAAAAGAAAGACTATGCACAGAGACCAATAAGCGAAGCAGAAGCCGAGGAGTTCTGGAGGAGGATGCAACCTAAAGATTACTCCATTGTTAAACACTTGGAGAAGAATCCGGCTCAGATCTCCGTGTGGGCCCTACTGATGAGCTCCCGGTCCCACAGACAGGCTTTGATGAAAGCTCTGGATGACACGTACGTGCCCTCAGGTACAAGAAGTGATAACGTAGCTGCCATGATTAATCAAGTCATTCGGGGGCACCGCATCAGCTTCTGTGACGATGAGTTACCAGCCGAAGTGAGATCTCACAACAAAGCTCTGCACGTCACTGTGATATGCCGCGGAAAGGTCGTCAATCGTGTTTTGGTAGATGATGGATCTGGTTTGAACATATGCCCCTTGTCAACATTGAAACAACTGAGGTTTGACCTTGGAAAATTGGAGCAAAACCAGGTTAATGTAAGAGCGTTTGATGGTGTGCAAAGAGACACATTGGGGCGGTGAACTTGACCCTCCAAATGGGCCCCGCGGAGTTCAACGCGAAGTTCCAAGTGTTGGATATCGGCACCAGCTATAACCTTATTTTGGGAAGGCCGTTCATTCACATGGCTGGAGCCGTCCCCTCCACTCTCCATCAAATGATGAAGCTGGTATGGAAAAATGAGGAGCTAGTTGTTCACGGTGAAAGAAGCCACTCAGGCAAGCAGGTGCCGGTCTTTGATGAGACGCCACAAGGTTCGGATTTTTACACGATAGAGTTGGTAAATACCACCGATGAGGATTTCGCCCCGCAGACCCCCATGCCGGCCGTGTACAGAATGATCGCCACGGTAATGCTGCAGAATGGGTTCGAGCCAGGTTTTGGATTGGGAAGAAATTCCCAAGGGATTATCGAACCTGTTTCGGTCCTTGCTAAAGGATCAAAATATGGTTTGGAGTACACCCCCACAGATGAAGACATGAAGATGAAGAAGAAAAAGGATCAAGAGTTGGCTAAACCGATCCCGCATCTGTATCAATCCTTTCCAATCTGGGAGTATGCCGAGCCTGAAGATTGTGGGGAATGAATCTGTGACCTTTTCAAGGAGATCAATTCTATCATCGAGGAGGAGGTCGAGCCAGCTGGTATTCGTAATGCTAAACCAGGGGAGATGCTGCAGAATTGGACTTCCACGCCAATCCTGATGTCCCGAACTCTTTGGTAGAAAGGAGTTATTTTATGCATACTAAAATCGGTGGTTGTCCGGAAGAGGCCCGAGACCCACCATTTCTGCATTTTTCTTAATTGTTCAAATTTTGAATTTTCGTTGTGATGTTTAAAAAGGCAACATAGCCCTGTGCCGTGGCTAAAGTTTGCATTTTTGTTTTAAATGAAAAGCATCCTTATTTTGCTTTTAAACTTTATTTATTTAGTTACTTGTTATACTTTACTTTCCTAATTTTGTCTGTTTATGATTTCAGTAACATAAGTTACAGACCTGCCAATGTCATGTCATGTCATGAGCTAAATGAACAAAATGAGACAAATGACGACAAAGTTGATGACTATGAATAAGAAAGTGGAGAACCAGATAATGTTGCAGAAGAATTCCGATAGTTCGAGAATCAGCATAAACCGAATCTAGAGGAGACGGAAATAGTGAATTTGGGAGATTCGGAATGTGTCAAAGAGGTTAAGATCAACACCTACCTGAATGGAACTCAGAAGGAGAGCCTGGTTCATTTGCTTGCCGAATATAGTGATGTGTTTGTTTGGGAACTCGGTGACATACAGGGGTTGAGTACTGATGTCGTATCTCATAAGCTACCTATCAACCCAGGGTTCGAACCGGTGAAACAAAAGACTCGAAAATTCAAGCCTGAACTCAGTTTGAAGATTAAGGAAGAAATCACCAAGCAAATAGAGTCTCGATTGGCGGAAGTAACGCAATATCCAACCTGGTTGGCCAATGTCGTTCCGGTCGCCAAGAAGGATGGAAAAATTAGGATTTGTGTTGATTATAGAGATCTCAACAAGGCTAGTCCGAAGGATAATTTTCCGTTACCGAATATCCATATTTTGATTGAAAATTGTGCCAAACATGAGATGCAGTCATTTGTGGACTGTTACGCAGGTTATCACCAAATTTTGATGGATGAAGAAGACGCGGAAAAAATGGCTTTCATCACATCGTGGGGTGTATATCACTACAGGGTGATACCGTTCGGCCTCAAAAACGCCGGTGCCACTTACATGAGAGCCATAATGACTATTTTCCATGACATGATTCATAAGGAAATTGAAGTGTACGTGGACGACGTCATAATCAAATCCCGCGAGAGTTCAGATCATTTGACACACCTGAGAAAATTCTTTGAACGTTTGCGTCGGTACAACTTGAAGTTAAATCCCGCCAAATGCGCTTTTGGAGTCCCAGCTGGGAAGTTGTTGGGGTTTATAGTCAGCAGAAGAGGTATTGAGCTTGACCCCTCCAAGATTAAAGCAATTCAAGAGTTACCTCCACCGAAAACGAGAAAAGAGGTGATGAGTTTCTTAGGGAGGTTAAACTATATTAGCCGGTTTATAGCACAATCAACAGTGGTGTGTGAACCTATTTTCAAGTTTTTGAAGAAAGACGCCCCGACTAAGTGGACTGAGGAATGCCAAACTGCTTTCGATGCTATCAAGAGCTATTTGTCTAACCCACCGGTATTGGTTCCTCCGCGAGAAGGGAGTCCTTCGTTGCTGTATTTGTCTATTTCAGATAGTGCCTTCGGATGTGTACTTGGTCAACACGATGAGACAGGAAAGAAAGAAAGGGTTATCTACTACATAAGCAAGAAGTTTACTCCGTATGAATCTCGGTACACCTTGCTGGAGAGAACATGTTGTGCTCTGACGTGGCTTGCCCAGAAATTAAGACACTATTTGTCTTCGTATACTACGTATCTCATTTCCTGAATGGATCCATTGAAGTACATTTTCCAGAAAGCGATGCCGACTGGAAAGTTAGCTAAATGGCAAATGCTGTTGAGTGAGTTTGATATCGTGTATGTGACTCAGAAGGCAATAAAGGCAAAAGCTTTGGCTGATCATCTTGCAGAAAATCCCGTGGATGAAGAATATGGACCACTTAAGACTTATTTTCACGACGAAGAAGTGTCATTTGTGGGTGAAGATATTTCTAAAGCGTATCCAGGTTGGAGATTATTCTTCGACGGAGCGGGGAATCACCAAGGTAAAGGTATTGGAGCAGTCTTAGTATCAGAATCTGGTCAGCACTATCCTATGGCCGCTAAACTACGATTCAATTGCGCAAACAACATGGCTGAATACGAAGCTTGTATTCTTGGTTTGAAAATGGCCATTGACATGAATGTCTACGAGTTATTGGTTATTGGAGATTCAGACGTTTTGATTCATCAGGTTCAAGGTGAATGGGCTGTGAAAAAACCCGAAAATTATACCTTACGTACAGTATGTGCAAAATCTGTGTAAAAGGTTTCACAAGATCGAGTTCAGACATACTCCCAGAATACAGAATGAATTGGCTGATGCTCTTTCCACCATCGCTTCGATGATCTAACATCCAGATACTGATCACATCGACCCGCTGGATATAGAGTTGAAGGAGCACCCCGTCCATTGTTCACACGTTGAATCGGAACCAGACGGTTTGTCTTGGTATTTTGATATAAAGAGGTACTTGGTGTGGGACATATCCAGAAGACGCTACATCTAATCAGAAGAAGTCGATACGTCGTATGGCTCTCAATTTATTTCTAAATGGAGAAGTCCTGTATAGGAGGACTCCTGATTTGGGTCTTTTAAGATGTGTAGACGCTGCTGAAGCTGTGAGGCTTATTGAACAGATACATGCTGGAGTTTGCGGCACCCATATGAACGGGCTTACTTTGGCAAGAAAGGTTCTTCGAGCCGGTTATTTTTGGATGACTATGGAGAATGACTGTTGAAAATTCGTGCAAAAATGCCACAAATGTCAAGTGCACGGCGATTTGATACGGGTGCCACCTCACGAACTTAATGCTATGAGTTCACCTTGGCCATTTGTAGCTTGGGGAATGGATGTCATCGGTCCTATAGAGCCGGCCGCTTCCAATGGGCATAAATTCATTTTGGTCGCCATTGATTATTTCACCAAGTGGGTGGAGGCAGCCTCTTACAAGTCGGTAACCAAGAAAGTGGTGGCCGATTTTGTCCGCAACAATCTGATATGCAGATTTGGAGTTCCAGAATCCATCATTACTGATAACGGTGCAAATCTCAACAGTCATCTGATGAAAGAGATATGTGAACAATTTAAAATTATTCATCGAAAGTCAACTGCTTATCGCCACCAAATGAACGGAGCTGTAAAGGCCGCCAACAAAAATATCAAAAAGATCTTGAGGAAAATGATTGACAAACATCGAGGTTGGCATGATATGTTGCCATATGCTTTACTAGGTTATCGAACGACGATCAGAACATCAACTGGGGCTACTCCATACTTGCTAGTGTATGGAACAGTGGCAGTCATACATATTGAAGTCGAGATACCATCATTAAGGATCATCCAAGAAGCTGAATTGAGTAACGCTGAGTAGGTTAGCAAACAGATTGATCAACTAGCTTTGATTGATGAAAAGAGAATGATTGCCGTTTGCCATGGCCAGTTGTATAGAGAGAGAATGACTCGCGCCTTTCACAAAAGAGTAAGAGCCAGAGATTTTGAAGTTGGTCAGTTGGTTCTTAAGCGTATTTTTCCTCATCAAGAAGAGTACAAAGGAAAGTTCGCACCAAACTGGCATGGTCCTTACATGTTTCGTAAAGTATTATCTGGAGGTGCTTTGGTCTTGTCAGAGATGGATGGCGCTGTATGGCCCAAACCTATCAACTCAGATGCTGTCAAGAGATACTATGTGTGAAGTTTCATTTTGCATTTGATGTTATTCACTTGTAATCATTCTATTTGTTTGTATTTTTTTAATTTGAATTCTTATCCCTCTTGTAATGAACTACGCCTGACCTGAATTCTCGAGAACGAGATACGTAGGCGGCCTATGTCGGCTTCGGTCACCCCATCTATCCCCTTTAATTATTTCTTTGTATCTGAACTATGTTAGACCTGAATTCTCAAGAATGGGATACGTAGGCGTCCTTTGTCGGCCTCGGTCAGTTTCTTTGTAAATTTTGTTTTGTTAGCCTTTAGGGGGAACTACGTTTGACCTTATTCCTGCCTCAGCGGGATACGTAGGCGCCACAAGGGTTCGGTCATACTTACCATAAGTTTTATCCCTTCTTGCAGTGAAACTGGGACATAATTTTTGAGAGGGACTCAAAAATTCTCCAGAAGAAGTTTCTTCCTCAGCAAGTCAAACTAAAGACATTTCGAGATCTGCAACTGGGACAGAATTTTTGAGAAGATCTCAAAAATCCCGCGATCTGTTTAGTTACAGTAGAAAGATAAGCAAGACAGTAAACTGGGACAGAAATTTTGAGGATGGCCTCAAAATTTCGTTAGCGGGTCTTCCCTACAAGTCCGGAGTGCCTCTGAAACTCATCAGCGAGTGTCAGATTCAAAGGATCTCGTTAAGCCTGATATGACATGACTTGGCAGTGACTTTTTCAAGATACTATTTCTTAAAGATTTCTTATTCCTCTTAAAATTTCCCTTTTATGTTTCATTTGTTTTGGCATAAGATATTTTTTCCTATCTATCAAGAGTCGGGAAATCTGGAAATCAACCAGAGATATCAAGACATGGAGCAAACAACTGAAGGAATCGACACAGATCAGTATGTTTTAAAACTGACAATTTTCTTTCGATGCAGGTTTATAGCTTTGCTTTGAAATCGGCCAAATGCTCTCGACGAATGAATATGGAGAGCTCCCAAAGAGGAGAAAACTATCTCCAAAACCAGTAATTTTGCTGGGAGCAGGAGGCAGTTCATATCGTTTGTGTCAGGATGCTTGGGAATGTGATTCATTTATTTCAAGACATTCCCAACGATATGAAATTTACGAAAGGTGTCTATCCAGATTCAAAGGTGAATCAAACAGGAATCTCAACGAAGATCTGACGATTTCCGTAAAGGACGCTATTTGCATTGCGTTATCAAAGCAAGATAATTATTGTCAATCAAGACAATGCATTACCCCAGAAGAAATAGTCATGTTATCATTATTTATTATTATCGATCAAGTCGATATATTATTTGGAGATCGTCTTGCCGTTATTATCAGTGCAGGCGATAGAAAAATCCATGCATAGCGGAAATCATGCATAGCGGAAAATCATGCATCGCGGAAATCATGCATAGAGGAAAATCATGCATCGCGGAAGTCATGCATAGCGGAAAATCATGCATAGCGGAAAATCATGCATCGCGGAAATCATGCATAGCTGAAAATCATTCATCGCGGAAATCATGCATAGCGGAAAATCATGCATTCCGAGTTCGGAATTTATGCATCACGAGAAGACTTCATGCCTCGTCAATTTTATATGTCGCGGGAAGACTTTATACCTCGTTGGAATTTATTAATTACGAGAGGATTGCATGCCGCGTCAAAGTTATATATCGCGAGAAGACTTTATACCTCGCTGGAATTTATGCATCACGAGGAAATTTCATGCCTCGTCAAATTTATACATCGCGAGAAGACTTCATATCTCGCTGGAATCTATGCATCACGAGAAGAATCCACGCCTCGTTGAAAGTCATGCATCCCAAAAAAACCATGCATCGCGGAAAATCATGCATCGCGGGTCAATAATTATGTGCGACGAGAAGATTTCATGCCTCGTCAAAATTTATACATCGCGAGAAGATTTCATACCTCGCTGAAATATAGACATCGCGAGAAGAGTTCATACCTCGCCAAAATTTATGCATCACGAGAAGAATCCATGCCTCGTTGATATTTGCACATCGCGAGAAGATTTCATGCCTCGTTGAAAGTTATGCATTGCGAGAAGATTTAATACCTCGCAGGAATTTACGTATTGCGGGAAGATATTCATGCCGCGCAAGAGGACATACACGGATAAAGAAAAGGAAATTGTGTATCCCAAAGCAATATTTATTCATCGGCCTCAACTGCATTCCTTTATTTTGATAAAAGTAAACATCAAGAAGAGCATCGAAGATGACGACAAAAGAAACATCAATATCGCATCAGCATTTATTTATTTATTTCGACATCAAGTATAGAGTACATTAAGGATTATATTGCAAAACACAAGGCATAAGCTTTATTTGCCGGACGTCAGACCGATCGAGTCGACGTCGAATATCGAGGAGAACAATGAAGTGTCGACACGGTAAAAAAGACACTGTCTCCCATCCTAATTGCATTTTTTTAAGCTGACGAGTTTTATATCAGTCTTTGTCGAGAGCATCCAAAAGGATGAATTCTCCAAAAACCGCAGGTGTGGACGACATCAAAAAGGATGCAGCACAACGTGGAACTTTTTCTTAGCAGCAAACTGGGACACAGTCCAAACAGGAATGTCAAACTCTTAGGACGCGAGCAGAGGAGCGACTTTCACCACAGTCGAACCACCCTTATCGAAGCATGTGGGTTTTTCTTTAGTTCTGTGAGTTTCAGTCTCGCATCCGGAAGTTTCGATTTATCGGAAGCAAGTTTCCAATCTGAGTGACAATGCGCCAAGAGCTTTGGAAATTATGTCCATGTAAATTCTTAATTATGGGTGTGAAGCGCGCCACATTCATGGCTAAGAGGTTACAAGCCTCCTTCTCATACTCGTTTAATTTGTCACTCATCCAAAACCGAAGGTTATCTAGCATAATAGATTTCCTTTCCCACTGATCGAGTCGAACTACACACAGCTTGATTCCGAAGGTTTAAGGATATGTAGGCGGATTCAATGTTGAAAACTCGATTGTATTCAAACATTCGCTCTCGAATTCTGTTCTCGAGCATTTCGATACCTTCATAATTCGGTGTCGAGGTGGCTTTTGATTCTTTCAAAATCGTGCGGTAAATCAAGCTTATCGAACTACAAGTGGCCTGAATTCTCGTATAGCCTGGGATATGTAGGAAACCCGTCTCAATGGTTCGGCCATAAATCCTAAACCCTTTGTTGAATCCTTCCTTTAAAAATGAATGGGGTTGGTCAAAATTGGTTTGGTCAATTTCATTTTCCTCGAGTTGCTTGCATCAACCCAAGTAAAATGAGGGACAGTTGTTGACACCCAATTTTGACCCGCGTTAGTATAAATTAATTCTCGAGCTTCGTAAGTTTTCCAAAAAAAATTTAAATTAATTAGTTTTATAAATTTTGTGAAAATATAATAATTTAATGCATGAACTTTATGTTACGTCGGTTACTTTTAGCATAACTTTAGATAATATATATGTTGGCATAGTTATGCATATAATTGGTATTTTATGATTATTCAAAAACCATCTCAAAAATTTTTTAAATTTAGTAGGTTTCTTCTTAGTTTAAAATTATGATTATATTTTGAATCAATATTTATAATTATATTACTAAAATAAAGAAGCTCGTTGACTAATTAATACAAATTCATTTTTTATTTAAGCTTTGGCCGAATTCATTTATTGTTTCAAATTGACCATTTATTAAATGTATCCTTTTTCCTTGAACTCATTTTAAAAGACAATGATTTGGGCCTCATCTTCTAAGTGAACCCCCNGACCCCCCCCCCCCCCCACTTAAATTGCCATTTTAATTCATTTTGGGCCACCAGCAGCAGCCCACTTCAACCCATTCCCTTTTATTTTTCTCCCTATCCGGCCCACCAAGCTGAAACATAAAAATTCGAAATGTTTAATTCACAGCCCAAAATCCCCTCTTCCATTTCAAATCTTCAGCCCATCTTAATTCCCAACCCTAAATCGACCCAACCCAATTCTTCCCTTTCCAGCCCATATCCCTTTAAATAAAATTACCCAGCCTAATTCTCCTACCCGACCCGACCCAAACTCCCCCCTTCTTCTTCCACCCAACACCCAGGCAAAAACAGAAACGCGAAATTCCCAAAAAGAACAAAAATCAGAAACCACCCGCGTCTCCCCCACGCTCTCTCCCTCCTCTCTCTCTCTCCTCCTCTCTCTAGCGCGTGGAGGAGCGAGGCAGCAACGGACACCTGCTGTCCTGCTGCTCTGTACGCGACTCTGCGCACAAGACGACGCGAGAGTTCGTCCTTACAAGCGGGAGATTGCGCCACGCAAGAGCACAAGGACGTTAGTTTCGATCCGAGCCGTCCAGCGATTCGTTTTCCAGATATTGGCGGCCTTGGGTACAAAACCCAGCTGGATGTTCTAATCCAGAGGGGAGGATTTTGAATTTCATTCTGAGGGGAAAATCCCGAATTTTCCCCAAGCCTTTCCTTGTTTTTCCCCCGCCCTCCTAACCCAAAACCCTAGTCTTTTGTTCTATATAAGCCCCTTTCTTCTTCAGAAAAGGGGTTGGGAAATTTTGGGGGGATTAGAAATTTTTTGGGGCTGCCTTCTGCAAAAACAGTGAAAGGAGTTTAGATAAGGGAAAACCTCCCTTTTGAGTTAAACATCTCCATTTAGCATCGAAATACGCAGAAATTCAAGAAATACCACAAACACTTTGAAAGCGATTAACATACGGAAGAATTGTTAGTGTTCCATTTGAGTCTAAGTTCTCGACTACATTTCGTTTCTTCGACGGGAACTCGAGTCTCCGTGTGAGGTAATGAAGTCGTTAGCTCGCTGTGGTTCCAGTTGCTTCTTTCGAACAGGTAATCTTCCCCTGCCTCTTACTATCTCCTCGTTTCTTCCGTTTCGAAGTGGTCTCCTTCGTCGCTTTATTGCTCTGTGAGTTGCTGTTAATCAATTTGTTGGTCTTTCATTTTGTTCTGGATCAAATGCGTCAAAATACTTAAATGTTGAGTATACATGGCCTGTTTGCTGTAAATATAAGAGGTTATATTTGTTGCCTTGGCTCGAGTGTGTGCTAATGAAGTCAGCTAGTGTTATGTTCCCGTTGTTGCTGCCTTCTTGTCTCCGTAATAGTTTTTTTTTCTTCTTGTTCCACCATGCCCGTATCTCTGCTAGTCTTGATTAGATTACGGTAGTTTAGCATTTGTGACTTATACGTGAGTTATTTGTCAATATCTCGGTTCAAACATGAAAGGATTTCGCCCCATATAGATCAAATTGGTTAGCCATTTTAGATTTCGTATAGCATGCTTATATTGTGTTCATTACCCTACTGGAATTTAGTTATATTCCCTAGTTTTGGCTTTATGCTAATCCTCTGTAATGTCAATAAGTCTCAGAGTTTACTTGAGTTAATGTATGACTTCTTCCTCACTTTGGTTGATCGATAGCTTACATTGTTCCTTCTATGTGCTTGATCCAAAGTTGTAGTATTTAACATTATGCTTCTCTTTAAAGTTTATTATTTGTTAAAGTATCTGTCCCCCCCCCTCTTTGATATTTGCAAGCATTTGGTCCGTTTGAACTTCACATTAGGATGGTTTAGGGAGTTATGTAATCTGGGAAAACTCTTTTTTTTTTATTTATTTCAAATTAGATTAGTCCTTATTGTTTCGTTTAGGGTGCTATTACCCTTTTGATGAAGAAGTCTTGGTTCTTAGATTTTTTTATTATCTTCTGTAAATCGTGTGTTTGATTATTTATCTTCTTTTGGGGTTTATTGGGTATTTCGGCAAATAGCTCTATGGTATGTTTTTTTTCAGCATTACTTGAATCATTTTCTTTTGTTTGATTTCATGGAAATCCATCCGAGTTTCTTAGGTTTATATCTTCCTCTGTGCATTTCGAGAGAGATCCATAAAGGCTTAATTTCACTATCGATTCATGCCCAAAATCGGCGTACCAACCAGAAGTTTAAGGAATATCACGAAGTTGGAAGAAAATCACAGAAGGCGAATTAGAAGATTTTTTTTTATTTATTATGTTGTATTTATTTTGGGCATAAGCCCTTGTTGTTTTTATTTTCTCGTATTTATTTATTCTTGTATGTTTAGACTAGGACAGGTAAAAATGGGTTTTAAAAAAAAACCCAAAAGCAGGTGGGACCAAATTTCGGTCAAGGCGAATAGAACCCGCAATTGGACCCAAAATTCTCTCTCTCTCTCTCTCTCTCTCTCTCTCCCTCTTTACCATTTGTTTTTGTGTTTTGTTTAAATGCCGTTAGTTTAGGGTTAGAAAAATTCCAAACCCCGTCGAACGCCTTTCTATTTTATCAAACTTAAAACTAATTTTCAAACAATAAATGTTTCAAATCCGCAAGTTCGCTTAGATTTAGGAAGTTTAACCTTTAAATGAAATTCGCAAATCTTAAAAATAGTAGTAAAATGGTTAGTTGTCGGAAAGCCGCACTAAGAGGAACGACTTAGATGCCTTCAAAACCTTCCTAAGGCGTTAATAAGAATCCCTGAACCCCCTTTTTAGTTTTCAAACGATTTTCCTGTTTAAATTATTTGAAAACCTGTTTTCTTGATTTATTCTTAAAAAATTAAGTGGCGACTCCCAAAAGTCGAAATCTTTTAAAAACAAAATAAACTCTTTTGATTATTTTTTCAATAAAACAGGAGATTTGGCACAAAAGTTGGCAAATAGGAAGGCAGGAGATGGTACCAGTGCAACACAGAGGCTAAGTACTTTTCTAATATGAGTATCAACTATGATAGTCTTGAGAGGGATTTCGCTCACATCATGAGAAGGATTTAAGCACTACACATGGAACTCATTTTCAATGAATTGATTGACTGTAATCTATGAGGGAACATTAGGAAAACTGGGAGACTAACAAAAGAAGTTATGATATCCTTATAAGGAGCCAGAGGGTTGGCCTTGATTCTATTTTTCTCAATGTTAATTTATGGATACTCTATTTGTCCCTATTTTCTCTTACTCAGCTGAACACTCGACTATTCTATGTTGAGATATTTACGTATTGAGGGGGAGAACATCCACTTCAAAATAGAATCACCATGCAAATAAGGGATAACATCAAACATCCCCCTATGAATAGATGAAAAGTGAAGACCTTGTGTGGATCAAAATTGTGTGCAACTACCTGATTAATTCAGTACACTTGACATATTCACTCAAGATAGAGTTTTCTTGGGAAGGTTAGCGTGGCCCAGGGACATACTTATACGTTTGGTGGGTTGAAAATAAGGTTATTGAGGGAAAAAAGGTTGTCAGAGGAAGAGTTGGATTATATGACCATATTATTGATGATGCCCACAAATATGATGAATACCAATGGGCATGACACCTTAAATAGGCCTGATTTTACATTGGATGCATGACATGTTTGGGATGATTTAGTGACTACCCATATTTATGTCTTGCAAATGTCGAGGAACTAAACATGAGAGCGGTCTTCTACATGGGGTGAGCTATACTATAAGGAGAATGACTACCCTCTTAACACTCATGTCATGTTTCTCCTCCAAATTAGGCCGAATTTTGTTGACAGTATATTCTTACTAATGAATATACAAGGATAATAATATTAGATGGCGAATCAAATGAGGATGAGGAAGAAAGAGACAAACTATCTTTCGCACTATTGAATTGGATTAAGGGATGGAATAATAATCAGGGAGATCCTTATACTGTACTTTATGCTTTAAACAATATTGAATTTATAATCAATTTAAGGCAATTAGATAGTCCCACACATCAATGCAATTATTGATAATGCTAAACTATGTTTTTTAGTTTAGACATAGGAAATGTTATGTAAAACAATACCCAACTTATGAGTCTTGGGCCGAATCCAAAAGGACCGACATGATGGAATACTAATACATAATAGATAAATATTAGTCAAAATCAATCTCAAATGTCAATATCAAGGAGATAATACAAATATGTTCTACCATGGTTGGAAACGAGTATAGTTTTGTTGATTGCGTTTTGTTTTCAACATAATAGGAAAAAAATAAGTCAAATCCAAATTGATTAATGCATGGATGTGATTGGATACGCTTTATATTCTCTTGAACTATAAAATGTATATCCCTCGAGTTCTCTCAAATTACAAGACCATTACTAATAAAACACCAAACATTGTGTAACAGCACAAAACATTTTTGAGTTAAAAGTCGAATCATCCTTCATTTTGGGTAGGATTTTACCGAGGAATTAAAACTTCTTAACTTTTGTGTTCACTAGATGTATCACTTTGATTTACAAAAAGAAATAAAAAAGTTCATTCAATTCATTCCCAGGTTCTTCTATGTTTTAAGTTAACTTCTAATGACAATAAATATTAACACAAGATTAGTTATGATACAGATAAGACATCGAATGAAAGATCTTTGAGTCCTCTTTCCAACACCGCGATTTTTTCTGATTTTAGAGCCTGTATGAGGAATATATATTCTTTCGAAGTCAAGCTATGTATTTAAAGAAAGTTACCCTAAAATATGAGGGGTACTTTTGTATTTTCCTTACCCAGTAAGCTTAAAATGAATTTTAGTAATGTTTTGGGGTAATATATGAATTGAGTCATTATTCATACATACAAATACGTTTAGGATTTTTTAAGAGAGTTTATTAAGAGAAAAGAGGAGAAAACATTCAAAGTTCCAAGCGTTTGTTCAAGAAATTAAAGATTTTTATAAAAACCTAGTTGTTGAGGTATGTAAGCTTCCATAGTGTATGGTTCTGCAGGACCAAATTAAGGATCCTGAACGGTGCTAAGGAGAAGAGTTCCTAAGAAAGCCTTAACAAAAAATCTACAGAAAAATGAGTACAGAAAATAGGGCAGAGATTCTTCTATTCTTGGCCTAGCCTGAAATTACTTGCATCAAAAATCAATAACACAACAAAACAATCTCATCACTAATGCACCTTATTCATCAATAGACTGTTCAAAGAGTAGAAAAATTCCGACTCCAAAACATAGTAAGTCTCATACTAGGTACAATGTTAAAATATGTGAGAATATTCATAACTTCTAGTAAAAGGAATGACTATGGAGCGACTTTATGAATTTCAAGAAATGTCTATAAAAACTCATAAGTTTGTTGTCCACGCAAACATGTGCGGAGTTCACCAGAAATTATCTACTCATAAGCTCTAGATAAGTCCTTATCAATGTCAACTACCTTTTCTGTCAAAAAATTAGCGAGGAGTGAGAGCTAGCTAAGTGAATAATTAGACTTAATAACAACAAGTTTAATAAGGGACAAGTAAGAAAACATGCTAGTATGATAGTCAAAATCATAAAATCATTGCCTTTTTCAGAATCGATAACAAAATTTAATATAATGTGGCTCATATAAGTGAAAATAATGTAAATACTTAATTGTAAACTCAAAAAAACACTTTCATATCAAATCTTATAGTTGTAAACTAAGAAAAACACTTTCATATCAAGTCTTATACTAGAGATGCAGAAAACACTTACATATCATATCTTATATCTTTAAACTCAGTAAACACTTTCATCAGAAATACTTTCATATCAATTCTTATATCTGTAAACTCAGAAAACACATTCATATCAAATCTTATATCTGGGAAGTTTCAATGAATGAATCATGTAATCAGAGTGGCATTCTCTTTATGAAGTACCAATAACAATGAACTCCTCCTAAATGAATTAAGTACTCATATTAGTAGATCCTTATTAGAGGGATATCAATAACAATATACTAGTTTTACGTTCCTACTACCAAGGCTTTATGAGAAATCAGTAACTACAAGGTGCACCAGGCCTAACAAACCCACTGTTAGCTAAGGGATTCATCAAGGTTTGCTCCCATATACAGTTTTCTTGTAATAAGTCGAAGAACTTCAAAATCGAACAAAGCATTAAAACTTATCGAATCATATCATTTCAAGTTAAAGAATCACCCGTTGAAATACTATTTCAGGAATAAGTGTAAAACCTTTTCATTTCAAGTAATCGTACCTTCTAAGAATAAGATCATATCAAATATTCTTTTCAGTTTCATAGGAAGTAAATGACTTGTAACACATGCAAGTTCAAAACATTCAATAACACATTTACATTATAAACCATGTAAAAATCATGAAATTTGTGATTTATATCGTGGTTAGATTACTACTCACAGTACTTGTTGATGTACCAAACTCGTAAGAGAAATCCATAAGACTTCCTTCAATACATCTATAATCATATGGTATCAATCTCGAGTTAATTCCTTGTTAATGTTAACTCAGAAACCAAGATAAAGATTATTTTTTCAAATACTTTTGGACTCCATTTTCCTTCAAATTTCTAAGTTATAATTATCCAACTCATATGTAGTTTTACTGATGCACTATCTCCTAATTCGTCCAATTTTCACAACTTATCTATCTACTTTTGTTTCCAAATTACACTTCACTGTCTGAATCATTGCCTCGGATAGTAAGATTTCAGCCCACAAAATACATTACCTAGGTTAAGAATCACTCATGCATAAAATACTAAGGATCAAGGTAAAATTGTACATGAAGGATAATATTTACCTAAACTCCATTATAATCTGATGAACCTTCTTCTATTTCTGCGTCTGTCCCCCCCCCCCCAAATTATTTCACACTTGCTCTTGTTTTTCTCTATCTTTTTCTATTCACATTGCTCTTTTACACATATTTTGTTGTTGTTGCACGTTACTTTCCCAACCCCTAATCCCTGCTATTTCCTTTCTTTTCATTAAAATTTGTTGCAGCTTGCATCCCTTTGCTGCTTTGGGATTTTGGCCCACACTTTTTTCAAATCTTTTTGGTCATTAAAATAGACCAAAAATCCGTCTCTCTCTCTTTTTTAAAACCAAAAGACATAAATGACCTTATGTAAATGTAGGGTATTATATTCTTCCCACCTTAAGAAATTCGGTCTCCGAATTTAAAAATGTGCCTACCTGTAGATTGAAGAAAGTAGGGGTACTTGAATTGCATATTCAATCTCATTCTGAAGTAACTTTTCAATAATATGATTTCTTTACAAGATCATGGACACAATGTATTTTGAGCTTATTTTCTTTTTGTTTTTCGACAATAACCATAGGTTCGTGTATATGTTATATTCTCATCAATTTGTATACTTAGTGTAAACATAAGAGAGGAGTCTGATGTACATTTTCTTAGCATATACGGTATAGTAGATAAGAAAAATATGCCTAACAAAGATATTCAAAATGGAAGGTCACTACTCTCTACTTTTCAAATGTAAATAATACATGGTCTAACAATCTGGAGCTTAATTTAACATTGTCGCTTAACATTTATTATAGAGGGACTATTAGGAGGTATGGCCTCCAATTATGTTTTACCATCCTTCAAATGAACTAGGTTAAACTAGATCCTAACATGTGTATCATGAGTTGATAATATGTAAAATTGATGAATTTTAGAGTTAGAATTCAGTCTGATGAGTTTGGAAGATTTTTAAAGTGAAACATCTAAATCGACCAAGACGTTTAGAAGTTTGCTTTTATGTGTGCTTGTGTGTTCTAGTGTGCCATTGCATGTTTTTCGTGTTTTTTAAAGTTCAAATTGATAGGAGATGTTACTAACATATATAAAACATGTTTAGGGTTGAAACGTCCGGACACGACTCCCTAAGGACCACCTTAAGGGTCCTTGAGGGGGACCCAAAGTTTGGCTTAAAACTGCCCAAAACAGTCCCTAACCACGATGCCTAAAGTACGCCCCGTCGTCCTAGTGCGTTTCATTGATGGGGGATGTTGATCCACACTTAGGTGTGGCATATCAAGACTACAAGTGCCTAGAGACTGCAGGACGTCCCGTCGTTTGGTCTACGACTCGTTTATGGTTTCGAGGATTGTTTGCAAGTGTCTCGACCAAGGCTGGGTTATTTTGGGAAATTCACGTAGCATCCAAAAAAAGTATTGGGCGTCCAATTTAGGTGTTTTGGGTATTTTAATTTACTTTATAAGCCTAGAACCTAGATTAGAATTCATTATTCAAAATCAAAACCCAAGACCAAAAGAGAACTCTATAGACTCCATCGAATGTAAGAGTAAGGTTGAATAAACTTGATTTCTCCATTGATTCTTCATCATTTTTTTTGGATTGTCTTCAATTGAGGTATGGTGTTTCATCCTTGTCTATTTTTTCAATTCAAGGAATAAAATTCCAAATGCTTTTCTTTGATTTTCTCAAATCATAAAGTCCTATTTCAAATTCTAGCCATAGACCATTCTTGCATGAAATGTTTTGAATTAATGTTTTATGATAGACTTGATTTTGATTGAATGTTTTATGATCAAACACTGTATGAGCCCATGCTTTCATGAATTCTTAATTTGGCTCTAATGTGGGTGAACTAATCATGACTTGATATTAGTGCATTCATGTGTAAATTTGTATTGGGCTATTGTATTATGTATAGATCATGCTTGAATTTTTTATAGGCTGACTTAATTTGATGATATTCACATTTTATATTGTTTTATTAGTGGTATGGTTTTGTTGTTGGCTTAAAATTGTGTATATGGGTGTTGGTAAGAGCCTTTGTGAAGTGAATTGATTGAAAAAGTATGAGGGATGTTGATGATGATGATGATAGAAAAAGTTGACCTAATCTCTCTATATTGTGTAGAATTGGTAGTGAATCGTATTGAGTGGTATGTTCCATTTATAGTGGCAGAATTTATGTGTTAGAATTTTGACGAACATGACCTTGTCGGCATTATTATGTGAATTGTGATGTTATCATGTTATAGATTCTATTAGGTGATCAATGTGAAGGATTTTATGGTATATGTGTATGTGTGAAGTGAAAGCATGATTCTCTCTAATTGGTTATATGTGGCTATTATAGACTATGGTGATGTCTTTGTATGTGTTGCTAGTGTATATGGTTAGGTGGACTTAGTTGTCCCTATAGGATGCTTGAATGTTATTGCATATGAGATAAGATGATGATGATGTGTCTTGATTGGTAGACCTATGTCCCTCTACTTGATACATGAAAGTATGTGAATGTGAAGTCTTGACTTAGTAGGCCGAAGCACCTTTGTCACATATGTATATGAATAAAGGATATATGACCTTGAACAAGTAAAGAAGGTCAATAACTTGGGACCTTCAATATAGAAAGAAAGTTGTAGAATCCTTCAACTTGAAAGTCGTAATGGTATCCTTCTTGAGTGAATGATGGACTTAGGTATAGGATGACTGGAACGACATAAAACCATCTCTAAGGAAGTCATTGAGCTATCCTTCTAACCATTGAGTGGCAGCCCTAGTGGACACATCCTCGGTAGGGGTATTATGATTTGGTAAAATTAAGAAGTGTTACCTTTTCATATGCCTTGTTGTAATTGAACTTACTCTATAAGAACTAAGACTAAGAACCAAGTGGATATGCTTGTGATAGTGACTCTACTTAAGATGAGTCTAGAGTACCAGGAAACCCTTGATATTTCTTAACCATGTGACAACATGGAATGTGTCCTATTTCTACCCTTAAAAGTAGAACACCATACTCAGAGTAGGGGTAGAGTTCGGATTCCATACCTAGATAGTATGATGTATGTTGGTAATGCCTATTCTCATCATGTTGGATACATTCTAGTATTGGAGAAGTTGAACAAAATGTAGGTAGTGGAATAGGACACTGTCTATACATTGCAGGAGTAGACTTTGAATATGCTAGGATGAGGGTTCTGTAGGTCCTCCAATACTATTATGTGAAGTTCTTTAAATGCTTAATTGTATCTTAATTGGCTAAATGAATGATGATTACTTAAGTTAATGCATGTGAATAAAAGTGTAACACCCGGGAAATCCATGAACTATAATAGAGCCTAATATGTTGAGTAATAATGATTTTTGAACTAAATAAGTATAAATAACTTTTTTGAAAAATATTGGATCACACGATTAAAGAAAAGCCTTAACGTCCGGAAACTAGCGAAATTCAACTAGTTGACGCCCCTATGTTTGGTGAAGGTTTCGGAGTGTCAAATGAAGTTTTAAACTTGTAAAAAGACTTTTTCTAGGTATAATGTAGTATATATGGTCTAAATTTCTGAAAACGAAACCCTATGGACTAACGTAAGGGTCTTTCGGGAGGACCCAAATTTGGGCGAGCAAGTTGCAAAGACAGCTTGCGCGCAAGCAGATTCTGGTGGCTGCTCCGCATCGTGCAGCCATCACGTGGGAATATGAAGTTGGAATCGTGATGCGGGGGTGACACGGATCATACAACCTCATCAAAAAATTCGAAAATAAAATGGGGAATTAGCCCCGTGACGCGCACCTATTTCCCTGATATCATTGAAGTCATATTTTGGGTGTTTTGAATTCACAAATAAACCCATTTAAGTGAGGTTTCTTTTGGGTAATTTAATGGGTGACTATATGATGTCTTACGGTCAGTTTTGAGTCAATTTTATCACTCAAACCAAGTCTCACAATTTGAACTAAACAATCTCTCTCTCCCTCAAATTCTCTTTCTTCCTCCAAAATTCCATTGAAGACCAATAGGGCTCCAAGAAACAGATCAAGCCTTCAAGTTTCTTAGCTTAATTTTGTGACTTTCTAATATTTAATGTATGGTTTCTTTCACTCTTGGGAATTTTTTTCCCAAGAGGTCCTTCAAAATATGATTTATAGATCCCCCAAAACGAGGGTTTTTCTCCTCACGTGGATCTTTTTATTGAAAATAAATTTTGAGTTAAATGTGATGAATTATGATGAATTAATGTTGTTTGAGTATTAATTGATGGTAAATTGATGAATTCATATAATTTTTTCCCTTGACCCATGTCTTTTCTCCAAATCCCTATTTTCATGGATTGATTAAGGTGAATTCTTGAGGGTGATAAACATGTGACTTGTTTACTTTGATTTTAGTTATCATAATGATTCTTGAATTGTCCTATTTCACATGTTTGTTTTCAGTTATTTGGTATTGAAGTATGAAGTCCCATGAAGGGCAATGGGATATGATCTTGATTAACCTTTGATCTCAATTATTTAAGGTGAAATCTACTTGTGTGATAATGGTGCTATAACAGATTGTGTTGTTGTGATATTGGTGACAAGGATCCCTCATCCCTAACCCAAAATCTATTAATTATCTATGAATTATGTGTTATGTTATGATAGGATCATTATATGATTGATTGTAGTTTCTCATGATTTTGATGTTGTGTCTAAAGTGAAAGGACAGTTCTCACTTGTGATACGTTATGAGCTATTATGATATGATTTTCGCTTAAAAGTGTAAAATAGACTACTGTGAACTTGTATGATGTTATATGATTATTACTAAAGGGAATAGTTGCTTAGCATTGAAAGGGCATGTAAATAAGATAGAAGTCTCACGTTAGTAAGTTTGGCATCCCACATGGGTTTTCTCACCTTAGTAAGTCCGAATTCCCTAATTATGTTTTGTCTCATCAGATGGAAACCTCCACATTAGTTAGTCAAGATTTCTATCAACAATCTCATTGACCCTTAACTATGTGCCCTCATAGGACTCGAGCTTAGTGGATCCACCTAAATATCTATGTACGAATGGTTGCACCTTAGGCAAGCGTTAGACCTCTCTTTTGGTGTGGGAGATATTCACCGGATTCCATGTAGCTCACTTGGTCTTATGTCGGTTATTGCTCTTTTTTCCCTAATATAATAGTAAATGAATAAGTTAAGTATATGAAATCTTATTAGGGTTGTCTTGAAAGCTACTACATAGGGTAAGGGAGGGTATGAGACTTCTCTTACTCATTGCACATTTAGTATCCTTAGGGATGATTCTAAGTAGTGTTCTTTGATAATGATGGTTATGGTTATCATTAATAAGATATGATTAAGCGTTGATGTATAAGCATGTTATAGAAATATGTTGTAAGTATGATGTGGTTTGTTTAATGTAATACTTAGCCTTGGATGAGATTATGGGGTTCTATCTTTGGTATTGCACAAGTATTACTTGGTTGATTTACATGTTGGGTTGCTATTACATTGAATTGACTTATATGATTCTTATATATGTATGTTGAGTTAAATTTAAAGAAAGCATACTTTTTACCAAATTGTCCTTTTCTCATGCATTTTTTATTTTGTGCATAGAAGCCATAGTTAGTACATGTGGTTTGTACTAAACTATATTTTCTTCCCCTTTTCCCCACCATTTTAGGTTCGGGTTCGTGGTCCTTGAAGAAAAAGACTTGGCTCTTTCCTAAGTCAATTGGTGGGTCCTCATGAGTTAGGTGAGTAGAGGTACTCATCAAGCTTTATTGTTTTTTGTCTATGTTTTGAGACATTTATTCCATTCTCGTGTTGAGACTTTTATTGTAGCTTATATGAAATATTGTAATAGAGTAAGGTCTATAGCCAAACTATTGTGCTTCATTCTTTAGATGGTTTAATGTGAGACAAAGTATTAGACTAAATTCCTATATGTTGCATGTTGTTTATGCAAGAAGCCTATGTTTGCTTCCTATGTAGAGGTATATGTAAACCTCCTTTCTATATAACCAAAAAGTTTTAATTTTCCATATTTTCTTACCTATGATGTGCTATGATGAACGCTAAGGGCATGTCTTAGTCCTCGTAAAGGACGACGATGCTGATAACGACTAGGGTGTACTTTGGGTCATTACAAACTTGGTATCAGAGCATATTTAAAGTAAATCATTTGATTGATGTCTCACTAAACCACATCTATGTAGGGTCTTATTCATAATTATGACTCGCCTCACACATATGAATGAGAGACTATGTGGTACTTAGAAACTTTCACTCTCTTGCTACTCCTTAGTTTTACCTAAGAGTCCTAGCTCTGTTTAGTACTTTTTTCTAACCTTTTTGTCGTTGTTATAGACAATGAATACAAGAAGGAACAAGACAAGAAGGTCTGGAGAGGAGAATTTAAATGAGGCGGTTCCCCCTCAAGCTCCTCAAAACCCTCAAGTTTCTATTGAAAAAGGGGCTATGTCTAATATTTAGATAAGGTTGGCTATTCATAGATTGACATAACTTTTGTCTACCCAAGTTTCTAAGGATGCAAGAGTACAAGTGAACCCCAATGCTAACACTACCACTTCAAGTATTAGGGATTTCACAAGGATGAATCCCCCAGTTTCTTTGATTTTAAGGTGGAAGAGGACCCACAAGGATTCATTGCTGAAGTATTCAAAGTTCTTGATGCTATGGGTGTTTCTTCTCAATAAAAGGTAGAACTAGCCGCCTAATATCTTAAAAACGTAGCTCAAGTTTGGCATAAGCAATGGAAAGATGAGAGGCCGAATTACTTTGGAAGCTTTCAAATCGGCTTTGCTTGATAGGTTCTTTCCCTTGGAACTAAGGGAGAGGAAAATGAAAAAATTAATCAACCTTCATCAAGAGGGTACGAGCGTGAAAGAGTATAGCCTCAAGTTCACTCAATTGTCCAAGTATGCTCCGACTATGGTTGCGGATTCTAGAGACAAGATGAAAAAAAATTTCATGGGGATATCCAATATTGTGGTTAATTAATGTAGGTAAACTATGTTAATTCCTACCATGGACATCTCTCATTTGGTTGTTCATGCCGAACAAATTAAGGAGCAAAAGCTTATGGAAGTTGGTAGGGAGTTGAAGAAGGTGAGACCCGAAGAGGGGAATTCTTGTACGAATAAGTTCGTGGTTCAAGACAATCCAAGGTTCAAAATGAGGTTTTCCAACCAAGTCACTCCTAATTCTCCAAGAGTAAACAAGAGTAAGGTGCCTACTCCCAAGCCCAAAGAGGGTAAAGGTGGAAGATCTTATATTAAGAAGTCTCTTTGTGAAAAATGTGATAAGAGACATGATGGTAGGTGACTAGTTCGCATGGGTTATTGATACTGTTTTGGAAAGAGTGATAACATGAAGATATATTTCCGTATGATGAAGTCTCAAGGAAGGAAAAATGATCAAGCTCAAGCAAGTCCCCCAAATTCGGATGCTCCTAAGAAAAATTGCTTCAATGCTTTCCAATCCTGAAGTGATCAAGAGAGATCACCGAACGTTGTCACCGGTATGTTAAATTATTCTCCTTTGATGACTATGCTTTGTTGGATCCAGGATCTACATTGTCGTTTGCGACCCCTTTTGTTGACATAAAATTTGAAATACTACCCGGCATATTAGACAAAGCTTTTTCGGTTTCTACCCGGTGGGTGCTTCCGTGGTGGTTAATATAGTCTATAAAGGTTGTCCTATTTCCTTGACCAATAGAGCTATGTTAGTTAACTTGATAGAACTTGATATGATAGATTTTGATGTCATATTGGCAATAGATTGTTTGCATGCTTTCTTTGCTTCTATTGATTGTAGGAAATGAGTATTTAAATTTCAATTTCCAAATGAAGCCATTTTTGAGTGGAAGGGAGGAAACTAATATCCTAGGGGAAAGATTATTTCGTGTCCAAAAGCATGCAAATTGATTGCAAAGGGTATCCTCTACCACATAGTAAGAGATAGGGATCTTGAATTCAAGGTCCCTCCCTTAGAGTTGGTACCCGTAGTAAGGGAATTTCTGGAGGCCTTTTCCGATGACCTTTTCAGAATTTCTCCCGGATGGGAGATTGACTTCGGCATAGATTTATTGCTGCATACACAACCTATTTCAATCCCTCCTTATAATATGGCCCCGACCGAGTTGAAAGAAATAAAGGTTCAACTCAAGGATTTGCTAGATAAGGGTTTTATTCAACCAAACATATCTCCATGGGGTGCCCCACTATTGTTTGTGAAGAAGAAGGATAGGTCTTTGAGAATATGTATCAACTATCGTCAATTAAACAAAGTCACTATAAAGAGTAAGTACCCACTCCCTAGGATTGATGACTTGTTTGATCAACTCAAAGGAGGAAGATATTTTTCAAAGATTGACATGAGGTCGGGTTATCATCAACTTAGAGTGAGGAAGGTTGATATTCTAAAAAATTGCAATCGGAACAAGATATGATCACTTTGAATTCCTAGTGATGTCATTTGGTCTAACAAATGCCCCGACGACATTCATGGACCTCTTGAATAGAGGTTTTAGAAAATACATTGAATTGTTTGTGATTATCTTTATTGATGACATTTTGATATACTGTAATAGTGAAAATGACCATATGAGACAATTGAGGATAGTCTTTCAAGTTCTCAAGGATAACCAAATTTTTGCGAAGTTTAACAAGTTTAAGTTTTGGTTGAGATCGATTGCCTTTCTTGGTCACATTGTCTCTAGTGAAGGGGTAGAGATTGACCCAAGAAAGACGGAAGTGGTCAAAAGTTGGCCTTGACCGTGGAATACTACCGACATCCGAAGTTTTTTAAGGTTAACTGGTTACTATAGGAGGTTTATTGAGGGAATTTCATCTATCACATCTCCACTAACAAACTTAACCCAAAATAAGTCTAAATTCGAATGGTCGGAATTGTGTGAAAAGAATTTCCAATTATTGAAGGATATACTCACTTACTCTTCGGTATTGACCCTATCGGAGGGTACCAAAAGTTTTGTGATTTATTGTGATGCTTCCCGAGTGGGTTTAAGGTGTGCTTATGAAATGGCAAAGTAATAGCGCATTCCTCTAGGCAATTCAAGCCTCATGAGAAGAATTATCCAACTCATGACCTTGAACTTGCAGCAGTGGTTTCAATATTGAAAATTAGGAGAAACTATCTCTATGCGGTGCATGTTAATGTGTTCATCGCTCACAAGTCTTCAATAGGTATTCACTCAAAAATACTTGAATCTAACACAAAGAAGATGGTTAGAACTTTTAAAGGATTATGACATGAGTTCCCTTTACCATCCCGGGAAAGACAATGTGGTAGAGAATGCACTAAGCCGGGTATCCATAGGTAGTGTGGCTCATGTGGGTGATGATAAGAAAAAATTTGTGAAAGTTTTTCATAGATTCTCCTATTAGGTGTCAATTAGAAGAATCTTCAAAGGGTGTTTTCATGGTCCTTCATAACTCTAAGTCATCTATAGTGGTTAATGTGAAGTCCAAGCAACATCTCGATCCTCTATTGATGGCGTTGAAAGAATCAGTCCTTAACAAGAATAAAGAATCTTTCTCCCATGGGGAGGATGGGGTACGTAGCTGCCAAGGAAGATTATGTGTACTGAATGTGGATGGTCTAAGGGAGAATATCATGGATGAGGCTCATGGCTCCCAATACTCCATCCATCTGGGGGCCACCAAGATGTATCTTTACTTGAGTGATATCTATTGGTGGAATTGAATGAAAAGAGAGGTATATAAGTTCATATCGAGGTGCCCAAATTGTCAACAAGTCAAATCCGAGCATCAACGCCCGGGTGGTCTAACCCAAGATATTGATATCCCCACTTGGAAGTGGGAAAACGTTAACATGGAATTTTTTTTAGGGTTGCCTTCAACACGTTGACAACATGACTCCATTTGGGTCATAGTGGACATGTTAACTAAGTCAGCCCATTTCCTTACCATAAATTTTCTTACTCGGCGGAGGAGTATGGTAAATTGTATGTTAAGGAGATTGTAAGGTTTAATGGGGCCCCCTTGTCGATTATTTTGGATAGAGGGTCCCAATTTACTTCACATTTTTGGAGATCTTTCCAAAGAAGGCTCGATACTCAAGTCAAGCTTAGCACCGCTTCCCACCCCCAAAGGGATGGACAAGTGGAGCAAACCATCAAAACTCTTGAAGACATGTTGAGGCTTGTATGATTGATTTCAAAGGGAATTGGAATGAGCGCCTTCCTTTGATGAAATTGTTCTATAACAATAGCTACAATGCGAGTATTGTTATAGAACCTTTTGAAGAACTTTATGGTAGAAAGTGTCAGTCTCCAATTGGATGGTTTGAATAGGGTGAGTTTTCTCTTCTTTGTCACAAAGTAGCGTATGATGTCACGGAGAAGGTTCGACTCATAAGAGAGAGGTTGAAGACAACTTATAGTCGGCAAATATCCTATGACTAAAATAGAAAGAGGACCTTGAATTTAAAGTAGAAGATTGGGTTTATTTAAAAATTTCATGCATGAAAGGGGTGATGAGGTTTGGAAATAAGGTAAATCTTAGTCCATAAACGTCCTATGGAGGAACCACCTTGTTGAGGGTGTAACATGGGAGGCCGAGGCTTACATGAAGACCTATCCAAATTTATGGTTAGTGGATTTCTTTTAAAAGGGTTTTATGAATAATTTTGAACTTATCATATTTAACTAGTATTTGCATATTCTTGTAGAAATTCATGCGTAAATATAATTTTTGTGAAGTATGATTCTCATTTACTTGCACTAAAATATGTAGTGTGCTATATTGCTTTCATGAGAAGTGTTTTGGGCTTGTTTGGTGTTCCATTGATAAGAAATTAGCATATCAACTCTTTGAAATTGTTCATGTTAAGTTCAAATTGAAATGGAGAAGATAGTTCCTCCTTATGTGATGTAAATGATGAGCTCTTATGTGTCATGAGTTGGGGATTAAGTTCCTTTATGTTAATGATATGATTATATGTTGAAAGGAGTTCAAATTTCTCTTACGAGCTTTGACTCATTATGATATTTTTGGTTGTTGACTGCTAGTCTTATGTCTATTCCTTATTTTCAATAGAAGGTTTAAGGTGTCATTCAGGGACGAATGTCCCTGGGGGGATATTGTAACGACCTGGAAATCCATGACCAATAATATATCCTAATATTTTGAGTAATAATGATTTTAGACCTAAATAAGTATAAAGCACTTGTTTGAGAAATATTGGATCCATAGGATTAAAGAAAAGCCCAAATGTCTCGAAGCTAGCGAAATCAACTAGTTGATGTCCCTATGATTGGTGATGGTTTCGGAGAGTCAAATGAAGTCTAAAACTTTTTACAGACTTTGATTAGGTATATGTAGTATATAGAGTCTAAATGTCTGAAAAAGACACCCCAAGGACCACCAGAATGGTCCTTGAGAGGACCCAAAGTTTGGCAAGCAAGCTGGCAAGACAGCTTGCGTGCAAGTAGATTCTGGTGGCTGTTGCGCATCACGCAACCATCACGTGGGAATCTTTAGTTGGACTCATGAAGTGGGGATGACGTGGACTCTACTGCGTCATCCCAAAATTCAAAAATAAATAGGGGAATTAGCCCCGTAACGCGCACCTATTTCCCAGATATTGTAGAAGTCGTATTTTGGGTATTCTAACTTCACAAATAAACCCATTTAAGTGAGGGGTATTTTGAATAATTTAGTGGGTGACAATATAATGTATTAGGGTCAGTTTTCAGTTAATTTTATCACTCAAACCATGTCCCACAAGTTGAACTCAAACTTCTCTCTCTCCCAAATTCTCTCTCTTCCTCCAGAAGTCTATTGAAGACCAATAGAGCTCCAAGAAGAAGATCAATCCTTCAAGTTTCCCAACCCAATTTCGTGGATTTCTCATATGTAAGGAATGGTTTCTCTCAATCTTGGTAATTCTTTCCCCAAGAGGTCCCCCAAAAGATGATCCCTCAAAACAGTGATTTTTCTCCTCACATGGGTCTTCTTTCTAAAATGAAACTGTGAGTTAATTGTGATGAATTAAGGTTGTTTAAGTATGAATTGATAGTCGATTTATTAATTCCTATGATATTTCCCTTGACCCATGTCTTTTCCCCACATCCCTAATTTTCTTGGATTGATCAAGGTGAATTGTTGAGGGTGATGAACATGTCACTTGTATACATTGATTTTAGTAATGATAATACTTCTTGAATTGTCCTATTTATCATGTTGGTTTTGAGTTCTTGGGTATTGAAGTATCAAGTCCAATGAAGGAATATGAGATATGATCTCGATTCTCATTTGATCTCAATTATACAATGTGAAATCAACTCACGTGATACTGATGCTATAACTAATTGTGTTTTTGTGATGTTGGTGACAAGGATCCTTCATCCTTAACCCTAGATCTATGAATTGTGTATGAAGTATTATGTTATGATGTGATCATTATATGATTGAATGTAGCTTCTCATGATTATGATGTAGTGCCTAAAGTGAAAGGATAGTTCTTACTTGTGATCACCTATGAGCTATTATGATAAGGTGTTTACTTAAAGGTCTAAAAGAGACTAATTTGAAATTGTATGATGTGTTATATGATGATTACTAGAGGGAATAGTTACTTAGCACCGAAAGGGCATGTAAATGAGATGGAGGTCTCACATTAGTAAGTGTGATAGCCCACATGGGTTTCCTTACCTTAATAAGTCCGAATTCCCTAATTATGTGTTGTCTCATGAGATGGAAACCTCCACGTAAGTAATTGAAGGATTCTAGCAACAATCTCCATGACACTTAACTATTTGACCACACAGGACTCTAGCTTAGTGGATCCACCTAGATAGCTATGATCGAATGGTTGCACCTTAGGAAAATGTTAACCCTCTCTTTTCAGTGTGGGAGTAGAACATTGAATTTCATGTAGCTCACATGGTCTCATGTCGGTTATTGTACTTCTTTCCCTATTGTAAAAGTAAATGAATAAGTTAGGTATGTGAACTCTTATTTAGGTTGGTTGAAGGGTACTACATATGGTAAGGGAGGGTATGAGACTTCTCTTACTCATTGAACATATGGTATCCTAAGGGATGATTCTAAGTAGTGTTATTTTATGATGATGATTATGGTTACCATTAATAAGCTATGAGTAAGCGTTGATGTATAAGCATTTTATGGAAATATGTTGTAAGTATGAAGTGGGTTGCTTAATGTGATACTTAGCCTTGGATGAGATTATGGGGTTCTATCTTTGGCATTGCACAAGTATTACTTGGGTGATTTACATGTTGGGTTGTTATTACGTTGAATAGACTTATTATGCTTCCCATATGTGTATGTTGAGCTATTTTTATAGAAAGCATGTTTTTTACTAAATTGTCCTTTTCTCATGCATTGATTAGTTTGTGCATAGGAGCCATACTTAGTACAAGCGGTTTGTACTAACCCATATTTTTCTCCCTTTTCTACAAACATTTTAGGTTCGGTCCATTGAGGAGATTAGTGGTCCTTGAAGAACAAAACTTGGTTTGTTCCTAAGTCAATTGGTGAGTCCTCATGAGTTCGGAGGATAAAGCCTCTAATCATGCCTTACTGATTTTTGTCAATGTTTTGAGACATTTATTCCATTCTCATGTTGAGACTTTTATTGTAGCTTATATGACTTATTGTAATACAGTAAGGGCTATGCCCAAACTATTGTGATTCATTCTTTAGATGGTTTAATGTGACACAAAGTATTAGACTAAATTCCTATATGTTGTATGTTGTTTATGCGAGAAACCTATGTATACTTCCTATGTAGAGGTCTATGTAAAACACCTTGATATATAAGCAAAAAAATTAATTTTCCAGTATTTTCTTACATATGATGTGATATGACAAACGCGAAGGGCTTGTCTTAGTCCTCGCAGAGGACCACCATGTCGGTAACGACTAGGGTGTACTTTGGGTCGTTACAAAATGATCCTTATGTATGGTAGTTTTTAGGATTGGTTAGGTAGACATGGAGAGGTTCTATGCAAGGTGTCTTCATGTCTTACTCAAGTGAGTCTTAGATTACCTTGGGTATAGATTCTATGTCATGAGAAAGGGAATAATCTTACTTTCGGTAGTCTTCAGGATTTCTTAGGTGTGCTTGAAGAGGGTGTATGAGCGGTCTCTCTAACACTCCAAAAGTATATGACTTTGTCTAGATCCTCACTATCTAAACTAAGACTCAAAACACTGTTTATTATCCTTAAATAATGTATTTAATCTAATTGGGAAGTGTTAAAGTCAAAACGTTAAGACACGACCATAATGTCGGGAGGATTGAGAAATGTGTGCAAGTATGCATTGGCATGTTTCATGGAATTTTAAGAGTCAGAAATAAGGGAAATTTCGTGGAATGCTACTAAATATGTAATAGAGTGTGTTTAGAGTAAAAACGACCAGGTAAGACCCCCCAAAGAATATCCTAAGGGTCCTCGGAGGGGACCCTTGCATTTCACCAAAAGTTGTCTATTGGGAAGTGGCCAAAGACGAGCCATCGATGGTTCAATGGACCATCGATGGATTCGTAGGTCCAGCCTAAGGAAATTTTCAAAATTGGCCAAAAAACCCACTCTCTTTCGCAAACAACACCCGTGCAGTACGGGCAGTCCACTGAGCTACGGGACGTAGATGGGGAGTCGTGGGTTGAGGGTCGATTGTACTGCCTAATTTTCTAAGTTAGAGGTTAGTGAGTTTAGTCGTTAGGTAATTAATTAGGGGATTAGGTATGATTAGTTAAGTTAGTTAAGGACAATATAAAGGGTTCCAACTCATTACCTAACCTAACACCCCATTACTTCCCCAAACTCACATCTCTCTAACTTTTCTCTCCCCAAATGTCAAACTCCATTGACGAACACTAAAGCCTCAAGTCTAGGACGAATTCCTAAAGGATTTCACCTGAAATTCGTGGCAAGATCATCATTAAGGTATTGTTTCTTTCACTATTGAGATTCCTTTCCCCAAGAGGCCTTTTCGAAGATGATTTTAAACTTTCCCAAAAAATTAGGGTTTCAATCTAGGCATGGGTTCTCTTTTCAAAAACAAATTTTTTATTCAATTGTGGTGAATTATAGACTTTTGTCATTGTTTAACTAAGTATTAATGTTAAATTGTTGTAAATCACTCAAGATTTCCCCTTTGAACCTTGTTTCATCCCTACACTCATTATGCATATGATTATGTATAATAATAATTTTTATGTATTACTTCTTGAATCTACATTGTTTATGCATTGGCTACGTAATTCATGGTAATTTAAGTATGAAAGGAATGAAAGGGCATTAAGGTACGAAGAATTGATTCTCTTGAATTCGATTTTGTAGTATGATTTACTTAGATTGTAATGCTTATATATCTAATGTTTTGGTTTGATATGGATAGAAAGTATTCCTCATAGTTAACCCTAGACTATTAAATTGACTATGAAGTATGAAAGTATGTTAATATATAATTTTTATATGACTGTAAGTAACTTCTCATGATTATGATAAAGTGTTGAGTGAAAGGTTTTCTCAGTTGTATGTGGTTTTATAAAGATAAAGGGTAGTTCTCACTTGTGAATACCTATGAGCAACATGATGAGTTATTCACATAGACGCCTAGAAGCGACTAATCTGATCTTGTATGAAGAGTATGAGGACTACTTAAGGGAATAATTTCTCAGCACTAAAAGGGCAGGTACATAAGATGTAGGGGCCTCCAACATGGGTTTCCTCATGCTTGTAAGTCCGAATTCGCTAATTATGTGTTGTCTCATGAGATGGAAACCTCCACGTTTATCCAGTCAAAGTTTCTAGTAACAATCTCCTTGACCCTTATCTATGTTCCCACATGGACTATAGCTTAGTAGATCTACCTAGATATCTATGTACGAATGGTTACACCTTAGGCAAGTGTTAACCCTCACTTTTTGGTGTGGGAGGAGAACGTCGGATTCCATGTAGCTCACATGGTCTCATATCATTTATTGCACTTCTTTCCCTAATGTAATAAGGTAAATGAATAAGTGAAGTATGTGAACTATTATATGGGCATGTCTTGAAGGTTACTACATAGGGTGAGATAGGGTATGTAATTTCTCTTACTCATTGCAGAGTGGATCCTAAGGGAGGGTCTTAGTAGTGTTCTTGTATGATTAAGTTGATTACATGTTGTTTATATCAAGTTATATACACTCTTATGAATCAAGCTTGTTATGAAAAAGTATAAAGTTATGTTGCATGTATGTAGCAAGTGACTTAATATGATTCTTATTTTTTGATAGGGTTATGGGGTTCCTTCTTGGCATTTTACAAGTATTGCTTTGGGTTTCTTATATGTTGGGTTAATATCATGTTCGTTTGACTCATAATTTTCAATGTATGCGCATGTTGAGTTATTGTACACAAAGCATGGTTTTGACTAAATTGTGCCTTTTCTCATGCATTGATGATTTATGCATAGGAACCATACTTACTACACATGTTTTGTACTAACCCATATTTCTTCCCTTTTCCCCAACATTGTAGGTTACGTTGGAGGAAGAGCTTTTAGGCCACTTTGCAAGGAAACATGGACTTCTTCCTCCAAGTAGTTGGTGAGTCCTCCAAGTTCGAGGATGGAACCTTCTGATCTACCCTAGTATTGCTATTGTCTAAAGACATTCATTCTTTCCTATGTTTGAACAAATTTTTGTACGCCCTATGTGGCAATTATGTATTTGTATAAGTTCTATGCCTGAATTTTCTACTTTATTTTAGATGGTTTAATGTGAGACCTTATTATTAGGCTAAATCCTTATATGTTTGTTATGTTGACTAAACGAGAAACCTATGTAAGCATCCTATGCGGGGAGTCTATGTTAACTCCATATGAAATATACGAGAGGTCTATGTAAAATTCAATATATATATATATATATATATATATATATATATATATACTAAAAAGATTAAATTTTTTAGCATTTTAACATATGAAATATTATGACGAATGCTAAGAGGCTAGTCTTACTTCTCTCTCAAGACAGCGACGACGATTACGTTTACGCGGTGATTCTTGGTCGTGACAAAATTGGTATTAGATCATGTTAATAATCTTAGGATTTATGTCTCACTAAACCACATCAAGTAGGGTCTTGTTCATGATTGTGAAGCGTGCAAAAGTTATGAATGAGAGGCTATGTTATGCCTAGGAAAGTCTCACTTTGTTTTTATTGTTGAAGTTGTTTCTCTAGAGTCTTAACATTACATGTACTTATATTCTAATCTCTTTCTTGTGCCTACCAACACAAATATGTGCCTCAAGTTTGGTATGAGTAATGGAAAGGATGAGATGCCGGTTAGAAAAGGCCTAATCACTTGGGGAGCTTTCAAGACAACCTTCTATGATATGTTCTTTCCATTGGAACTAAGGTAGAGCAAAATGTAAGAATTCATCAACTTACTCCAAGGGGGTACGAGTGTGAAGGAATATAGTTTCAAGTTCACTCAACTATTATAGTGTCCTCCTACTATTGTTGTGGATTTTATAGCTAAGATGAACAACTTTTTATGGGGGTATCCGACCTTGTGGTGAACAAATGTAGGTTGGCTATGTTGATTCCTAGCATGGACATCTCTCTTCTCATGGTTCATGCCGAACAAATGGAAAAGAAAATGCTTAAGAACGTTGGTAGAGAATTGAGAGGACAAGGGCCGAACAAGGAAATTTTTCTAAGTCTAGAATTAAGGTGCAAGATAATCTAAGGTTCAAGAAATGGTTTTCCAATAAAATTCCTTCTACCTTTCAAACGGTCAAAAAAAGGTAAAGGGTCTACACCAAAGCCAAAGTAGGAGAAAGGTATTTCTCATTATGTTGAGAAGTATTCTTGTTCTAAATGTGGTAGAAATCATGAAGGCAATGTGTAGTTTTTATGGGAAATTTCTATGGTGTGGAAATAGTGGTCAAATGAAGAGGGATTGTCCTATGATGAAGTCTTAAGGGATAAAAAATGCTCAAACACAAGCAAGTTATCCTAATCCCGATGCTCCTTAGAAGAATAGCTTCTATGCTCTCCGATCTAGGGGTGATGTAGAGGAGTCTCCCAATGTTGTCACAGGCATGTTACAAGTATTTTCTATTAATGGCTAGTTTTACTAGATCCGATCCTACTTTATTATTTGTAAGTCCTTTATTATCTAGAGTGTTTAATGCGTTACCCTATGTCTTAATGGAACCTTTTTCGGTTACAACACCGGTGGGTGACTCTGTTGTGGATAGAAGAGTCTTTAGGAGTTGTCCAATATCATTTGCCAATAGAGTTACTTTGGTTGACTTGGTAGAACTTGATATGTTTGACATCGATGTCATATTGGGGATGGATTGGTTGTATGCTTGTTTTTCGTCCATAAATTGTAGAACAAGGGTAGTCAAGTTCAAATTCCTAAATGAACCCATCATAGAATGGAAGAGAGGTAACTCAATCCCTAGAGATAGAATTATTTCATGTCTAAAAGCTTAAAAGATGATCTCTAAAGGATGTCTTTACCATGTTGAAAGGTTAAAGAACCTTGAATCCAAAATTCCTCCATTAGAGTAGGTGCTCGTAGTGAGGGATTTTCCAGAAGTCTTTCCTGATGACTTGCCCTGAGTTCCTCCCGAACGCAAAATAGACTTCAACATAGACTGTTGCCGGATACAAAACCTATCTCAATCCCTTCTTACCGAAGGCTCCGTCCAAGTTGCAAGAACTTAAGCTTCAACTATAAGAAGGTTCCATAAGACCTAGTATTTATCCTTCGGGTGCTTTTGTATTGTTTTTAAAGAAGAAGGATGGGTCCCTTTGAATGTGCATCAACTATCGTCAACTAAATAAGGTCACCATAAATAACAAGTATCCTCTCCCTAGGATCGATGATTTTTTGATCAATTAAAAGGGGCAAGATAATTTTTTAAGATTGACTTGAGGTCAGGTTATCACCAACTTAGGGTGAGAGGAGAGGACATACCTAAAATGGCTTTATGAACTAAGTATGGCCATTATGAGTTCCTAGTCATTCTCTTTTGTTAAAACATTGTCCCAGCAACATTTATAGACCTAATGACTAGGTTATTCCGATATTACCTTGAATCCTTTGTTATTGTATTTATTGATGATATTTTTGTATACTCGAAGAGTAAAGATGAACATATGATCATTTAGGGGTAGTATTGCAAGTCCTTAAAGAACACCAACTATTTTCCAAGTATAGAAAGTGTGAGTTTGTGTTAAGATCGGTTGTGTTCCTTGGTCATATTATCTCGAGTGAGGGAATAGAGGCTGATTCAATTAAGATGGAGACAGTTAAGAATTGACCTAGACCTTTGATTTTGATCGACTTTAGAAGTTTCATGGGTTTAGCTTTGTATTATAGGAGGTTTTTGGATGGATTTGCGTCCATAGCTTCTCCTTTGACTATCTTGAACCAAAAGAGTGTTAAATTTGAGTGGTCGGACGCATGTCAAACAAGCTTCAAAATATTGAAAGATAGGCTAGCCTCTGCTCCGGTGCTAACCTAACCGGAGGCTACCAAGGGTTTCATGGTATATTGTGACGCTTTCCGAGTGGGTTTGTGTTGTGTCCTTATCCAACATAAAAAGGTAGTAGCCTATGCCTTTAGAAAACTCAAGGTACACGAGAAGAATTATCCAACTCATGGCCTTGAATTAGCAGTTGTAGTGTTTCCCTTACAAATATGGAGGCATAATTGTATGGTGTCCATGTGGATGTATTTACTGAGTCCAAAAGCCTTCAATATATGTTCACCCAAAAGGAGTTGAATCTCCTACAAAAAAGATGGTTGTAACTCTTGAAGGATTACGACATGAGTGTTCTCTACTACCCAGGAAAGGCCAATGTAGTTGCGGATGTTTTAAGTCATATGACCATAGGAAGTGTGTTTTATGTGGAAGATTTTCCCAACCAGGGAGCACCCCTTAGACGTAACCTGCATTGTTATCCTCAGAGAAGACCAAGACTAGCCTCTTAGCATTCATCAATACATTTCATAGTTTAAAAATGCGGGATAATTAAAACTTTTACATATGGGGTTTACATCAACCTCTCGTATACTACACATATATAGAGAGAGGGAGCTTACTTAGACACATCACATAGGAATCTTACATAAAATTAGTCTAATACTTCATCTAATATTGAACCATCTAAAATAAGTAGAAAATTCGGGCATAGCCCTCAATACAAATTCATAATTGTCACATAGGGCTTACAACAATATCTTCAACAATAGGAGAGAAATGAATGTCTTTATACGATAACAATACTACCAAGGTAGAGTACGTGGCACCATCCCTAAAACAAGAGGACTTAGCAAAACTTGGGGAAAAGTCCAAGTATTCTTGCAATCG
Organism: Solanum pennellii; assembly: GCF_001406875.1. Lineage (NCBI taxonomy): Eukaryota > Viridiplantae > Streptophyta > Magnoliopsida > Solanales > Solanaceae > Solanum > Solanum pennellii. Next base: position 53,190,366 of record NC_028643.1, read on the forward strand.
ACCTTGATACCTCAACGGCACGAGCCTACATATTTGTAGTAACATAACAATATGGGTTATTACACCACTTGTACTAAGTAGGAGTATATACACATAAAACATTTTAAATCATGCTAAAGAGGACATTTTTGTTCAAATTATGCTAAGTCACTTCTCAAAGCCTTAATGCACAAGTAAGCACATATGCAAGCAAATAATCACATATTCACTAAGACAAGTACATATGCTACACATGATTAACATCATCAATAAAATCAAGTCAACATATATAATAGAATAGTGTAAAACATAACCAAAGCAACTCCAACATCATGTTATAACAACAAAGCATATACAAGAATTCATAACATCACAACATAGGCAAGACCCTTACTCATAACAACTTACCAATCTCACAACTTCAATGACCAAGTAAGTCCCATAACCTCAGTCAACCAAGAAAACCAACCAAAGGATCATAAATAGTGTCTAACTTTATATAGCATAGCCTCATAAGTACTAATCATAATATTTAGCAATATAGACCAACAAAATGTTCATAAATGAAACCAATATTATATAGGATCATCAACATGTCAAGTCACATATGAAAATCATTAAAATCATAAGAGCATTAGAACATAAGAAAATCCTCATAAAAATTCCATCAAGGACAACTAGTGCAATGTATAGGTAGAGTCCCATACCCCTACCTAGACTAAGTCAAACCCCTTAAGTCCTTCTAGTTAGAGTACACTTTATTTCTTTTTTTACTTTCAGAAACACATTCCTTAACCGACATATATAAAATGAGATAAATTTGGAATTCATTGTCATGAAACCCTAAACCGAAAGAAGGTGGACTACTTGCAAAGGTAGTTCGAAACATGAACATAACATCTAGGTGGATCAAATAGCTAGTATTCCTATGGGGGGCAACATATTTAAAGAACTATGAGACATGATTGAGACCCTATTTATGACATTGGCATTGTAATATCTATCTCATGAGTGCATAGTGAACCTACCTTCCATACTTGGGAAAGGACACCACTGACTACTAGTTTGCTCAGTGCTAAGCTAGACTCCCTTTTTGAAATGTATTTAAGCCTTTATTAATCATCATAGCTTAGTATATATGTCTTCATCATATATCATTAGGAATTGCATAAGAATGTCCTTTCATGGAAACCCTTCATTTTTGAGATTAAGACATTATCATTACCATTTCATAGTAAGTCATATAGGTAGTTCATAACCAACCTTACATCAATACACCTTAATCGTAATATAGCAATCCATATAGTCAAGACATTTTAATTACATTCATCATATCATCACATATATAATATAATCACAATCAACACTTCGATTGAACATCATCATTATGTACAAGACATCACAATTGAAGTAAGGATTCAAGATCATAACGTCTTACCAATTCACCTTCATAAAGACTCCTTCAATGGTCTTACCATCAACCAACAATATTTATCCATGAATACATTTAATAACATCATTCAATAGTAATTAACACAAGAACTAAGTCAATTGTATAATCATTAACCAATTCAACATCAATTTATAACCTAGGGTTAGGGGAATAAGGTTCATCATGAATCCTTGAAGAATTGGATTCAATGCAAACAATACATTACCCTAGGAAGTCCATGAATGAATTAGGATATATGAAACAAGCCTAATAATCAATACATTCATCAATTCCCATCAATTACTCAACAATATACACTTAATTAGTCATGGGTAATCACAATTAATCATAATAATTCATCAATTTAAAGTTTAGAAGAAAACCCATTTGTGGAAAAAAACCCTTGGAAGTGGGTGATTTTGAAATCAACTTTGAAAGGACCTCTTTGGGAAATGAATCTAAAGAGTTAAGATCCCATACCTTATTTATAATTAATCCACGAAGTTTGAGTGAAATACTAGAGAAACTGGTGTTCTTCCTCAAGATTCTTGCTTCCTTCAATGGAGGATGAATAGAGAGAGAAAGTAGAGAGAGGTGAGAGCTTTTGGGTTTTGATTTGGGGATTTAAGTTGAGTTAGTAAATGTGAGGTAAAACTGATTTAAAATAAGTATATATACCTCCCATCAAATACCCAAAGACACCTTACTTAATTTGACCCTTTAGTGAAGTCAAACTTGGATTCAAAATTTCAGATTTTCGTCGGTGAACAAGTTCGCGACACGGAGCTGCTCCTGTATGTTTTCCGAATTTAGTTCCCGAAATAGAGGAGTCCGCTATGTTTCTATGTCGCAGAGTGAAATTTGAATCTTGGTTGACAAGGTCCGCGACACGAAGACACTTAACCTAAGGTCAATTCGTTGTTGCCTTGGGTAGCTTGCTTGGCTAAGGTTGGGGTTCCTTCGTGGGCAACCCTTGGGGGGTACAACCTGGACGTTTTCATAATAAATACATTATTTTACCTATTTAAAGTCTTTATGCAGGTTTTTGACTTCATATGACACCTCCAAACCTTCACAAGAGCTAAGGACATTTTACTAGTTCAATTACACTAGCTTCCGAACATCATGGACGTTTCTTGACGCCTTGACTCTAAAAATTTCTAAATGTTTTATAAACATTATTTTTGGATTAGGAACAGTGATTTATGTTTTAGTTCATTAGGTGAGGCTCTAGATTAGATCATGGACTTTCAAAGTGTTACAAAAAGGGTAAGAAAGACCTAGTGAAAGACGTTTATAAGATGGCTCGATTGGGTGTTCGGTTGGAAGACTCTCCAAATTTTGGTTTTTTGATCAACCATAAATATTAATCCTGTATAGTTGTTTAGGTGATGTCTATTCAATATCTTGATCCTCTATTGATGGAGTTGAAGGAGTCGGTCCTTGGCAAGTTTAATGAGTCATTCTCCAAAGGGGGGGATGGTGTATTAGGTACCAAGGTAGATTGTGCGTACTGGATGATGACAATTTGAGGGGTAAAATTTTTGAATAATCTGATGGGTCTCGATATTCTATTCATCCAGGTGCCACAAAAATGTAATGTGATTTTCAAGAAGTCTATTGGTGGGAAGGTTTGAAAAGGGACATAATGTAATTTATAGCTAGGTGCCCAAACTGTCTACAAGTAAGTGACGAGCATCAAAGCCGAGTGGTTTGAATCAAGTAATGAATTTTCCCACTTCAAAGTGGGAATACATTAATATGAACTTCATAGTGGGTCTGCCTCGGATACGTTGGAAAAATGACCCGATATAGGATTCTGTGGGTAGGTTGACAAAAGCCACTAACTTAATACCATTCAGTGTACTTATTCGGCGGAAGAGTATACAAGGTTGTACCTTGATGAAATTGTGAGTTTGCATGGTATCCCTTTGTCCATCATTTTGGATAGAGGTGCCCAATTTAATTCTCGATTTGGAGGTATTTTAAGGGTTTTGTACTCAAGTAAAGCTTAGCTCCCTTTTCATCGTGATATAGATAATTAAGAGGAGCGTACCATTCAAACACTAGAGGATATTCTAAGAGCTTGTGTTATTGATTTCAAGGAAAGTTGGGATGATCACCTACCATTGATTGAGTTCTCCTATAATAATAGGTACCATTTGAGTATTTCTATGGCTCCTTTTGAATCACTATATTTTAGGAGGTGTCGGTCTCCGTTTCGGTAATTTGAGGTAGGGGAGTCTTCACTCCTTGTTCCTTAGATGATCTAGGATACCTTAGAGAAGGTTTGGATGAGAAGGGATAGGTTTAAAATGCCCTATAGTCGGCAAAAGACTTATGCCGTCAAAAGAAAAAGAGATCTTGAATTTGAATTAGGGGATAAGGTCTACTTAAAAGTTTCACCCATGAAAGGGGTGATGAAATTTAGAAAAAAGGGAAAGTTTAGTCCACGGTATGTCGTCCCCTAAGAGTGATTGAAATGGGTCGGTAAGGTGGCTTATGAGTTGAAGTTATCCAGAGAAGTAGCCCTGGTTCACCCCGTATTCCATGTCTCCATGCTTAAGAAGTATTTTGGTGATCCCGTATCTATTTTCCCTATTGAAGGGTTAGTTGTAGATGAGAACCTTTTGTATGAAGAGTTTCCAGTTAAAATTCCACATCACCAAGTCAAGAAGTTGTGGAACAAGGAGGAAGTCATCGTGAAAGTCCTATGGAGGAATCACCTAGTTGAGGGAGCAACATGGGAGGTCGAGGACGCATGAAGTCCCACTATCCTCATCTCTTTCCTCAAAATTCAAGCCAAAGGTGAGGTTAGTAATACTCTTAAAATGAACTAATTAATAATGTTTAGTTTGCTTGATTTTCTAATATGTTATGATAAAAGTTCATACTAGGATGAGTTTACATGTAAATATGCTCATTTTCTTAACTGGCACTTATTTTTTATTTTGTGTATAGTTGTTTTCATGAAATGCTATTGAGAATGTATAATGTACATTGAAGGAAGTTTTTGCATAAGTGAAACTTGGTGTTATGATTGAGTTCATGTTGACAATGAGAAGGTGGTTCCTCATGTTGTGAAATTTAGCTCTTATTTGTGGTAAGTTGAGTTCTAAGTTGCTATGCGTAATGTCATGGTTATGTGTTGATTTGTAAGACCTCAAAATGAGTTAAGGTGTCTAGAAACTCACTTGTACTATAATCTTGTGAAATGTTAATAAAGTGTTTTAAAGTATGCTTGGGTGATTTAAAGTCATTTGGAAGTCAAACGCCAAGGGACAGCCAGGACGTCCGGCGACTAGTCATTTAAGGGGCCTTATGTATTTTAATGTGCTTGTGTATGTAATCATCTTATGAGGTCCTTATATTATTGAAAATGATTTTTTAGGCATTATGGTGAGTTTCATGAAGTTTAGAGGTAAAACATCCAAGAACGTACAAGACGTTCGAAAGTTAGACCTTGAGACATGCATGTGAGTGTCTTAATGATTCCTAGCATATTTGGACGTGTTGCGTGAATTTGATTTTGGTGAAAATGATGTGGGAGATCATTGACTTGTTAGTGTTCATATTTATGTTGGAAAAGTCTGTGGTACAACTCCCCAAGCCCCGCAAGAGGCCCGCAAGAAGGACCCAAAGGCTGTCGAGACACAACCTTGGCAGTATCAATTGACCGAACCAAACGACGCCGAGTTGGTAGACTGACGCCCCTTTGATGGGAAGGATTTAATCAACACATATCATGGGGAATGATCAATCAAATAAAAGCACAAGAGTCAATCGACAAAATCCACAGACGGTCCATCGATAGACCTGCTGGGCGTCGATGGTGTCAATTGGTGCAGGCAGTAACAGGCTTCCTAGCGACTACCTCACTTAAGGGGGGAAATTCACCCCTCGTCCTAAGATGACCTTAATTTATTTATTTGGTTAATTTTGGATGTATTTAAATGATCAAAAACATGAACAACCCACTCCCAATCCATCCTGCAAAAAATAAACTTTCCCTCCAAAACTAATTCTCTCTAGAAACCTCCATTGAAGGTGAAGCACAAGAACAGCTTAAAGCATTGATTCCGATGCATTATTCATCATGTTTTTGAGGTTTTATTAAACATTAATGTATGACGATCCTTCATCTCTAGTTATCCTTCCATCTAGAGAGTTAATGTCAAAGTTTTCAAAGAGATCGCATGATCAAACTTTTTCTACTTCTTCTTCTTCTTCTTCTTCCTCTTCAATCTAGCCTTGTGATCTTTCTAAAAATGTTTCAAAAGGATAAATAATTATTAATTGATGATAATGTATTGGTTCTAATGTGAATTTCAATCCAATTGCATAGTGAACCCATGTCCCTTCCCTAACTCGATTTAGCCCATGCATGGGCAATGTAATTGTGGCTTTTTATTGGTGGATTTGTGATTCTACTAAGTTAAATTTCTTATATATACTGTTTATTATTTATATTTATGATGAATTGTTTAATATGATCCATGTCGATGAATATATGAAGATTTGAATAAGTCTAGCCTATATCTCTATGTGTTCATTGTAACCTTGCCTCTATTATGCGTGAATGTGGGATTCGATGGTGTAGGGGTAATTGTATCTACTGATATACTTGGATGTTATTCATTAATTTTAGATAAGTGATCCATGTTGACCAAGGTTTGATTAGCCTATATTCATCTATATTCCATGGATTATTAATATAGCATGCTCACTGTAATCTCGACTTTATGACAATTGTGGTAGGATTTTGATTATGCAAAGATTATTGTAGATACTTCCTTAGGTTGATATTATGTAAGAATTTTGGTTATAAATATTTTATGCTCAAAGTAAAGAAGTCTTGGTATGAATTGTTCTAGGTTCTTCTAGCCTATAGATTGATAATGTAATGTACATGCTGTGATCTCAATGCTAGGGTAGATGAAGCATGATTTAGTTGAGTAATGATCTCTTTGGCTACTTACCTACATGTATATTGTTGATAAATTTTTATTGAGGATCAATGCAAGTGAATTTGGTTAAAGATCTATGTCCGTCTACTTTATGATATGTTGGTGATGTGCTGTACTAGTTTGTAGCTTGGTCTTGCATGAGCCTATACATGACTTCATATATGATTATTTTACTTTTGCTATTGCCCTATACTTGAATTATTTCTTGAAGAGTAGTAATGGTCAATGATGACCAAAGGCTAAAGGATTGGTAATAATTGCTCTACTCTTCTACTTTTCTACTTCTCTATAGTATTGTTGATGAAGCCTTGTATGACATTGTGTAGTATGATACACTTATTGTGGAGGTGTTTACTTTATTGACAATATGTATATGAGTAAGTTCTCTTAAGGTTCTATGTGAAGTAAATTAAGTAAGGTCTCTTAAGGTTCTATGTGAAGTAAATTAAGTATATGTGCATAATGACTAGAGTTTATTGTAATGTTCTTATGGTATTGACTTAAATGTGTTTTGATGTATTATATTTTATGATGGTATGTGTTGGCTAATGTATGTTATATGTGTGGTTTTCCTTGTGACCTTAAGGTGATGCATTGCACCAAGTATCACTACAGAGTTACTTGGGAGGCTAATGAATTAAAAGAAGAAGTTCACTGTAATGGTGGAAATACTTACTTAAAAGTGTAAATAACTCACCGTTAAGTGACCCCAAATAAAGCTTATATTCTATAGGTGATTTTATATGATGTTTGGCCTTTGAATATGTCTATATGAAGTATTTGAATAATATAAATGTTATTGTATAATGATTTTATGAAGATTTACTCAAAAAGGCATCAAGTGTGATTTCAATAAAATGCCCCTTTTAAATACATGTTTTTGCATGGTTGTCATACTTAGTGCAATCTTGTACAAACTTCATTCTTCTCTACTTTTTGCATAAAGTGTAGGTTATGGATGATTAAAGGATGTATTTATCATTGATGATCTTTGTATGTGATTCCCAAGCTCAAGGAATTTCAAGGATTTCCTCTGTCTAGTTTACTATAAAGTCCTTTATTATTGTTCTTATGTATTATGTTATTCGTGTCCCAAAAGTACTTTTATGATGTTGAGTCTAGGATGACAAAAAGAGACTAAAGTCTTTAACTATGTATGATGATATTATGTATGATGATATTATGTATATATATGTGTGTGTGTGTGTGTGTGTGTGTGTGTGTGTGTGTTTCTGTGTGTGTGTGTGTGTGTGTGTGTGTGTGTGTGAAGTAATGTTCTTGTATATGATTCACTAAGAAAATTTTAGATTTTCCGCTAAATTTACTTATGACAATGAGATGAATGATAGGTATGGGCTTGTATAATACCTCCGAGAGGTCAAGTACGCCATGTTACTTCTAGGGGGTGCTCCCCGTATATGATGAACGTGGTATAAGAGCATGAGGTCAATGAAAGTGGTATTAGTTTCTAAAAGTCTCATATTGTCACGTCTAGTAGAGTATCGATCATTGGTGTAAATCGCGACACAACTATAAGAGAGAGGCTATAGGACGATAGAGTTTTCCTTCTTCTTGATTCTCATGTTGTGCCATAGAAATTAACTCTATAAGATCTCTCTATATATTTTTTTGTCCGGTAGTCTTTTAGATGTGATTACTTGGATTATATTGGATGTCTATGCTTGAGGGAGAAAGGGTGAGTTTTGATGCTTATTTTTGTTTTATGATTACATGAGTATGTATGAAGGTGAATTGTGGCATGCTTTGATTATGTGATGCCAATTATGGCTATGTATGTGACATATGAGAAATGAAATGTTATGTGGATAAGGTGTCCTTTTTGGCTATATATGAGAACAATGTGAAATGGCGTGTTTTATTGAGAATTATGTATCAAGATATAGTTAAAGCATTTTAAAATTTAATATGGTAGTGAGTTTCATTTTGGAATGGTATGCTACGATATGATTTTGCATGATGGTAGCCTAATGTTATGATATGAATTTAAATACTTAGTGACTACCTATGGAAGCATGTTGCTTAAGTATATGTAAAACGGTTGAAATGTTACCTTTGTTTATATGTGTGAAACTTCATGATTGATTTAAATGGATTGGAGTTCTTTGTATAGACATTATTCTAGGTGTGAAGTTAGTATGCATGTTTTGGTAGGGTGATAATGTGGGTTTGAATGACCTATAAGTTACCTTACTCTAATGTTGAAAGAAAAGAAAGAGTACATATGGCTAAATCTCCTTATTTTTTCCTCTAATGTTGTATGACCTTCGTATCTATTGTATTGTATAAAAACATTATGTGGTTGAGTATTATGACCTATCTTGATAATTGGGTGAAAATTTGCATAGATGATAAGGTTTAGAATGCCTTGGTTGACTAACTGTAATTCCTTATAAAGTGGTAACACTTTTCAGTGATGAAAATGAAGGTGGTTAAGTTAAGATCCTCTTGCGGTTGGGTTAAGTTTATCTTGATTGGGTTTACCCTGTGTGGGGGATGGTGGTGTAAGTTTGTTATAGTTTGTTCATGATAAGAGACTTGCATTAAAGTATGAATTGCATGACCTATATATGTTTTGTATGTCTTGATTGACACTATCTTAAGAATATTTTGAGGATTTTAAAAGTGCATGAAAAAGATTATTTGATTAACTTCATGTTTTCTCATGTTGATTGTGCATCTTGATATGCTAGTTGTGCATTTGACTTCATAAGATAAGGTAAGAAGCATGTGAAGTTACTTATAAAGTGTGGTGTTTAAGCCCTTAATGAAGAAATTGATCCTCTTTAAAATGAAATATGTTGAATCTCTTTTGAAAAATTTGCGACTTGTATGGATTGGAAAGCATGATTGTTGGTCAACTTTTTAAAGTGAAGGCATGTCTAGCTATTGTTCTTATGTGTGCCTATAAATTTTAAGACTTTCCCTAAATGATGCATGTTTATGAAAGGTAATGTTAAACTAAAAATTGATATGTTGTGAAATGATTTTCTATTTTGGTGATATGTGTGGTGTAATTTATCATTTTGGCTTCACTAAGAAGGATGTTTTAACATGCCATGATTAAAAGTTCAGAAATTTTCTCATGTTACAGTAAAGTTGACCTTTGTGAAATTTCTTAGCTATGAACTCATGAGACATGTAAGTGTGTTGAAGAGAAGGACATTCCTCCATTGACACAACTAAACATCGTATTGTTGAGTATGACCCTCATAGCACTAGGTCTAACTAAAAAGAGTCCATTGTCAACCTATCTTAATCAAGTCTTTGTGCATTGAAGCATGAGTACCTAATTAGTCTCTTGAGTGTTGTGGGAATCTGCCTAGCTAGGTGTGACTTAAAGTAGGTTGCAAGATGATCTCTTAATAAAATGTAGCTTAATGACCATGTTATGATTAGGAGAAGGATTTTCCTCCTATGAACATGACAAGAGCTTATGTGTTTGATGCAATAAAGAGTGAGTGAATAAAAGTTTTGCTTGCTTGTGTTGCATTGAGTTCTAAATGTTTTGAAGTTGTGTTCCTTTTAACTTTAGTGCATTGAATTCTATGTGATTATTTTTTGATTGTTGTGAGCTTCTCTATCATTCATTAAAGTCCTTGATGTGATTAAAGTGTTCTAAGTGTCATTCGAGGACGAATGTTCCCAAGTGGGGGATATTGTAAGACCACCAAAATGATTTATGGTGTATAGAGCCTCAGTTGTGACTATAATATTTTTAAAATTTTAATAAAGTGTTGTAATGTACGGTTGTGTGATTTGAAGTCATTGAAGTCAAACGCCAAGGGACATTGAAGACGTTCGACGACTAGTCACCTAAGTGGCCTTATGTAATTTATCTGCTTGTGTCTGTTTCATGAGATTATGAGGTCCTTATATGATTAACAATGATGTTTTTAGTCAGTATGGTAAGTTTCATGAAGTTTATAGGTCAAACGTCCAAGAACGTCCAAGACGTTCAAAAGTTAGCCCTTGACACATGCATGTGAATGTCTTGATGGTGCCTAGCTTTTTTGGACGTGTTGCATGCATTTTTTTTTGGGTGAAACTGATGTTGAAGGTGCTGGAATTTGTACTTTTCATATTTATATGGGAAACATCCGGGTACGACTCCCCAAGGTCCTCGCAAGAGGCCCTTAAGAAGGACCCAAAGGTAGTCGAGACACTACCTTGGCACTGTAAATTAACTAACCCAAACGATGCCCCGTTTGTGAAATGACGCTCCGTCTATGGTTAGGCATCGATAAACACTTAGCCTGTGGAAGTATCATCCAAATAGTAGCCCAAGATCCAATTGACGGAAGCCACAGACGGTCCGTCGATGGACCTATTCGGCATCGATTGTGGTCGTTGGTGCAGGTTGTAACAAGCTGCCTAGCGACTGCCTCACTTAACGGGTGAATGGGAAATTCACCCCACATCCGAACCTTACCCTACTTGATTAATTTTGTTATTTTTGGGTGTATTTACGTGATAAAAAATGTGAACAATCTTTTCCCAATCTATTCCACACAAATTAAACTTTCCCTCCAAAACCAATTCTCTCTAGAACCCCCATTGAAGGTGAAGCTCAAAAAAAACTTGGAGCTCGGATTCCCATGGATTCTTCCTCATGTTTTTGAGGTTTGCTTATACATTAAGGTATGTTGATCCTTCATATCTAGTTAAACTTCCATCTGGAGAGTTAATCTCAAAGTTTTCAAAGAGATTTCATGATCAACTTCTTCTTCTTCAATCTAGCCATGTTTTCTTTATCAAAACATTTTCAACGGCTTAATCATGATGAATTGATGATAGTTTTTCAACGTGAATTTCAATCCAATTGCATTGTGAACCCATGTCCCTTCACAAACTCCATTTTGACCATGGATGGGCATTGTGATGGTGGCTTGTTATTGGTGGATTTGTGATTCTATTACGTTGAATTTATTATGTCTACTATTTATCATGTCTATTGATGTTGATTTTGATGAATTATCCATGTGGATCAAAATATGAATATTTGAATAAATCTATCCTATGTCTCGATGTGTTCACTATAACCTTTCCTCTATTATAGATGAATGTGGGATACGATGATGTAGGGCTAATTGTATCTACTGTTCTATTGGTTGTTATTGATGATTTGTAGATAAGGTATCCATGTGGATTAAGGTTTGATTAGCCTATATTCTTCTATCTTCCATGGATTCTTAATATAGCATGCTCACTCTAATCTCGACTTTATGACATTTGTGTGAGGATTTTTATGATGCAAAGATCATTGTAGCTACTTCCTTAGGTTGATATTATGGAATAATTTTGTGTATGAATATTATATGATCAAAGTAAATAAGGCTTGGTATGAATTGTTCAAGGTTATTCTAGGCTATAGATTGATAATGTAATGTATATTATGTGATCTCAATGCTAGGGTAGATGAAGCATGATTTAGTTGTAGTAATGATCTCTTTAGCTACTGCCCAACATTTATATTTTTGATAAATTTTTATTGATGATCAGTGTAAGTGAATTTGGTTAAAGATATATGTTCTTCTACTTTCTAGTATGTCGGTGATGTGTTGTACAAGTTTGTAGCTTGGTATTGTAGTAGCTTATGCATGACTTCATACATGATTATTGTAATTTAGCTACTTCCCTATACTTTAAATGTTGATGAAATAGTAGAAATGACCAAAGGCTAAAAGATTGGTAAGAATTGCTCTACTCTTCTACTTCTCCACCTCTCTATAGAATTGTTGATGAATCCTTGTATAACATTTTATGGTACGGTCCACTTATGGTGGTGGTGTTTACTTTATTGCAAATATATATATGTGATGTGATCATGGCCTTGAAGGCAATTATACTATGAATGTGTGTTGGTGATGAATCACCCTATGTGAAGCCTATGCCTAGTTTCCTATTATAACTATGATCTAGGTTGTGTTGCTAATGTCATGAGCATATAAATGGTAATGTTAACTGTATGTGTACTGGCTGCCTATGATGAGGTCCTATAATGCTATATGTGAAATAAAGCTAAAATAGTTGCATGAAGACTAGAGCTTACTGTAAGAATGTTGTAAGTCTTGAATAAATGAGTCTTATGCTATGATGACCTTTCTATGATGTTGTGTGATGTATCATTTACTAGGATGAATTTATAGGTGTAATAGTATAGGGAAGGGTATGGAACCTTGTCTATGCATTGCACATGAGTGCCTTGATAGGATAGTTCCTAGGTTGGTCTTCAAAATACATGCATAGGATTGTATGAACATGTTATGAATATGACTTACATGATACGATGTTGAGTATATGATTTAAGTAAATATGCATGTGCATAGTGTCTTAGTATGTTTATATGAAAGTATTGCTCATATATTTATACCTATGGACTTGTGCATTGATATATGAACATGTGTGACATTTATGTCTTATGTGAAAGGTTTGCTCACATGCAAGTACATACACATATATGTATGAGGATGTAATCAATAGAGGGGCCTTGAAATGTGTGCTCATGTGTACCCTAAAACTAGATAGGTTCTTGAATATGCTATAATAATATAAGGAATCAATATCCTAAGCCTATGTTTTATGAAGTAAAGTAATAAAGGCTTTTTTCAATAAAGGAAACTTAGCTTAGAACCAAGTGAACTTGACAATGAGAGGCGTTGGCTTCCCCTGGAGGAACATCCACCATTTGGGTCCTCATAAGGTGTTGACTTCCCTTGGAGGAAAATTCACCTATGGCTCCACATGAGGTGTATTACTTTCCTTGAGGAAGATTCACCCATGGTTTCTCATGAGATGAGGCTCCAATGTTAATGAGAATGTAGAGGGCCATGTATTTTTTTTAATTTGCATAAAGTATGCTTGCCACATAATATATAGAAAGTGAATTCACTTAGTGTGCTAGCATGTGTTAATGTTCTACCTTGCCTAGGTATGAACACCTTCCATTGGTGTAAGGCTCTACATTACCAAATTCGATGTAGCACCCATGTTCCTAATGTCGGTTAAGGCTATAGTCTATATGGTGTGATCTTGTTCTCATATGCACAATGTTTTTCTTAATGACTATATGATGAAGGTCTTGTTGGCATAAACGAAGTTGTTTATATGGCCTTGTAGGTGTACAAAATAGAGTGTTAAGGCGTGTGGTCTCATGATAGGTCTACTAAGTATGTGGGAGGTTATGGGTAATCACATGTACATTGCACTAGTAGATATATATTTTGATTATGAGTAAGGTATCTTAAGGTTCTATGTGAAGTAAAATAAGTATATGTGCATGATGACTAGAGTTTACTTTAATGATCTTATGGTATTAACTTAAATGTGTCTTTGATGTATTATACTTCAATGATGGTATGTGTTGGCTTATGTAAGTTGTATGTGTAAGACCTCGCAAAATGACTAGGTAAACTAGAGCCTAACATGTTTTTCATGATGGTATAAGGTCCAAAATATGTATATTATGTGATATTGAGGCAGTGTCTAATAACTTAGGTGCATTGGAAGTCAAACATCAAGGGACCACTAAGACGTTAAATGACTAAGTCACCTATGTGCCTCATACGTGGTTCTATGTGTTTATGTGTGATTCATGAGGTTGTAAGTTCCTTAAATTAGTTATTATAGCATACATAGGCAGTGTGTTGAGTTTTGTGGAGTTTGGAGGTCAAACGTCCATGACGTTCGAAAGTGTTTCCTTGAAATGACCTTGTGTGTCGAAGCTTGTTTCGTCGAGTTTCGCGTTCGTTTTGGATAAAAATCATGTGAGACATGTTAACTTCGTATACAATTATATTTGGGTTGGAAAAGTCCAGGTAAACATCCCCAAGCACTATCCAAGGGTCCTTGAGGAAGGACCCATGTTGGTGGTCAAAATTGCCTAAGGCAGTCCATGGAAAACGACGGCCAGTGGCTTGGTCGACGCCCTGTAGGTGAAGGGAGTCATTTGGTACTTATCATGGGGATATAATCATACGATTTCAAGTCTCTGAACCTATCTACGGAGGAAAGGACGGTTCGTGTGTGAACCTACGCCCCGTCGATGGGCAACGGTCGTTAGGGTTGTGTCTTGTGTGCAGCTTCACTATTAATTGAAGGGTAAAGTTTTAACTTCTCCCCAATTAAAAATAAGTGCATTGGTGGTTATTTAGGGGTATTTTAGGTATTTTAAAACATGTATATAAGTTATTAACAATTAGAATATTTCATTCTTCCAAATCAAAGACCCAAATCCCATAGAATCCACTCTAGAATTCCATTGGAGTCAAAACTCAATGAAGGGCTTGGAGTGTCGAATTGAGTGGATATTCTTCATCAAATTGTGTAATTATATTCATCAAGGTATGTATTTATATCCTTGAAATTCTCTTCATCAAGGAGCCCAACTCTCAAGATGTTTTCTAAAGTTTTCAAAGTTGAATGGTCCAATTTCTTGATTCTACCATGGGTTCTTGCATCAATTATTATTAAACATTTATTATGAATTAAATTGTTATTGTAATGATGATTTTAACCTAAATTACCTCTTAACCCATGAATTGGATAAGTCGTAGTTTTTGACTAAGTTATGTGTTACTTGATACTGATCTAATGTTGATGAATTATAATGTATTTTTATGTGGGCTATTCATTGATGTAATAATTTTAGTAAATTGATATGTAGGTTTTATTGGATTTATGATTTTTTAATTTGACGTAGAGTCATGAAAATTGTTATAGTTATATTGAATTGTTTGTTAAGGCCATGGGTAAAGGTCTTGTTATACGGAATGTGGTAAGACTTTGGATTGAGGTGTTTAAGATGATGTAGTGGTACGCTGCCCTATTTTATTTATTTAATGTTGATTATAATTCAATTATATTGTTATTGGTATGGTCCACATATGGCGGCAGTGTTATGTGTTTTACTTGCAATTGATGTGGCCTTGTCGGTGTTATTTTAAGTAATATGATGATCATGGCCTTTTCGGCAATCTGCCTGAGGTAATGTGGTTATTTGTGTAGTTGATTATGTGAATTATGATGATATCTATCTACATGTTAAGTAACGTGAAAGTATATGTGTTCTTCTAATGATGTTATGTAGTTGATCATGTTAGACTATGAATGTGGCTGTGTGTATAGTTTCAAGGTTGATGCATGTTATTCGTACTTTAATATATGAGTCTATATTGGTCATATTGATGACTATATGATAGTATATAAGATGACTTAACTATGGTAACAATTATTCTATGTTCTCTTAAAATGACATGTATTATGAGTTAAAGTGAAGTATGTGGTGTCTTGTCACGGTTGACTTGTGTCCCTTACTTGATGTATGTATGAATATGAATATGTGATGTCTTTAGTAAGGATGTTAAAGTCTCTTAATCTTGAATGTATGAATGACATGTGACCTTAAATGCAGTTAAGAGGGTCCGTTATGTGAAACCTTGAACCTAGTGGTAAGGTTATGAATGTTGAAGTTGTAAGTCGTAATGGAATCCTTCAAAGTAAATGAATAATAGCCGGTAAGGTTAATTGTCTGGAATGGCATCATATTAACCCTTAGGAAATTCATGATGAGCGTCTTGTCGCCATTGTGAGATACCCTAGTGAACCTTCCTTTTGTAGGGTAAATGTGATTGGGTTATGAACATGATATGGAACCCTTTTATATGAACCTTATTTGTAAATTAATCTATGAGAAAGAAGGTCAGCACCGAGTGAGTATGGTAAGGGAAGTAGTTCTAGTTAAATAATGAGACTAGGAAACAAATCATGCCCTTTATATTACTTAACCATGTGCCTAAATGGGATGTGTCCAAATTCTACCATTGGCAAGTAGAATACCCTCATCGGAGTAGTTTAGAACTTCGGATTCCATTCTTTTATATCATGCTCTATGTCGGTTATTGCCTAATCTCATCATATGTAATACCTTTTAGCATTAGGGAAATTCTATGAAGTTTAGGTGGTGGTATGGGATGCTATCAACACAATGCACAATAGGCTTTGAAGGTGTTACTTGGAGTTCATAGTTCTTATCCAAGACCATTAATTGAATGTCCTTTATGTGTTGAATGTCTCCTAAATGAACTAATAAATGTAATGATTTAAGTGAAGAATTTATGTTAAATGAATAAGTACTTATCTAGAGTAGTTAAGGGTTGTCTAGTTAAAGTGTGAAGGGGCATAGGAATGGTCACTTCGTATCTTACCTAGATGAGTCTTAAGAATGAGTATAGTTAGGGAAATAGTTGATTATGTGGAAATGATCTAAACTTAGGAAGTCTCTAGGATTATTTAGGTAGTATTGAAGAAGTCAATCATGGACGTTATCGTCTTTATTTACTTAAGTAAGTCTTTTGATAGCCTTTGGTATGAGAATTTCATATTATCTATAAGTTGACATATAAGTGTGTATGTGACTCATTTGAAGTAGTCTTGAGGGTCATTTAGGTATGACTAGAGAGTTTGTATCGGCGGCCTCCCTTTGTGTTACTTGAGTGAATCTTAGGATATCTTTAAGTGGGATGATTACTTACTAAGAGGTGTCTAAGGTGAAGATAAGCAACTTCATTATACAGTGAAAGAATTCACTGTAACAGTGAGTTGAGGTTACTGTAAAGTGACTTCAATAATTATGATAATTGGTTTAAATGTTTTCTTATGTTTTTCTAAGTTGTTAAATGTTGTTCTTATGAGTATAATATGATTTTTAAATGAAAAACTCCATATTTCCAATAAATGTCTGTTTTCATGATTTTTATGCATAATGCTATACTAAGTACATGTGGTTGTACTAATCCATGCTTTTATCTATCTCTATAGTTTTTGGTAGGTGAGGAGCAGTTGGGAAGGAAGACTTGGACCGTAGCATCGTTCAAGAGAACTCAAATTATGTCCTCATTTGATTCAAGGGCGTAGATGTATTCTATGTTTCTATTTTTAGTATTATAATAGACTAAATATTTCTATATTTTGAAGTATGGGTCATGTCCCAAGTATTCTCGTGTCTTAAGTTTGATGAGAATGAGACTTAGTATTTCCTATTGTTTATATGAAAGAGTTTTTAAGACTATAAAATGTTTTGTGAAAAGTTTTCATTCCGCACTACTTTTCAATATGTTTATGCGATGAATGATATGCAAGGGCTTGTACAAGATCTCTAAGAGGTCAAGTACACCAGTTGCAATCTTTGATTGACCCTTACTTCGAGGGTGTGGTTTCGGGATGTAACGAGCTTTGACTTAGAGCATAAGTTATAAAAGCAGTATTAGGGATCGCAAAGTCTCATCAAGTCACGTCTAGTAGAGTCTTGACCATCGGTGTGAGTTGCGACACATCCATGGGTGAGAGGCTATAGGACGATAGAGTTTTCCTTCTTTTCTACTCCTATGTTGTGTCGTAGAGTAAAAGTTATGAGTACTCTCTTCTTATGGTTTTCCTTGTGTTTCTAGGGATATGAATACGACGAGGACACCGGCTAGGAGAGTTGGGATAATGAGGTGCAAGAGGAGATTCCTCGTCAAGTTGAGGAAGTTCCTCAAGGTGCTCAAGGGGTTCAAGGTGATCAAGTCCTTATTGTGGAAGGAGGTAACGATGTTCCGATGGTTCCCCTGGAGTTGAGTGATAGGGATATTAGAGAGGCTTTGCTTGCTTTAGCCCGAGTCGTGACTACTCAAGTAAAGTTGAGTATGGTGACTAGGGTGAATGTTGCGGAGAGTACTATGATTTCTAGGTTAAGAGATTTTTTGAGGATGAATCCTCTTATATTTCTTGGCTCTAATGTGGGAGAGGATCCAAAGAATTCCTAGACGGAGTGTACAAGGTGTTGAGTTCTATGGGAGTTACCTCTAGGGAGAAGGCGGAGTTGACTTGTACCAATTGAAGGATGTTTCTCAAATATGGTACACTCAATGGAAGGACCATAGTCTAGAGGAATCAGTTCCTATTGAGTGGGAAGAATTTAAGGAAGCTTTTCTTCATAAGTACTTTTCTCGTGAGAGGAGGGAAGTTATGGTGGTGGAGTGTATCAATCTCAAGCTAGCCAAGATGAGCGTTGAGGAGTACTCTTTGAAGTTCTCAAGATTATCAAGATATGCCCCATCTCTTGTGTCTAATTCAATGGTTGAAATGAGTCATTTTGTAATGGGTGTAGACGATCTAGTGAGGGAGGAATGTCGTACGGCGATGATACATTATGATATGACCCTAGCTAGACTCATGGTGTATGCCCAATCAATTGAAAAGTCTAAACTTAGGAGGATTGCTAGAAACTTTAAAAGGGGGGTTATAGTGATCAATAGCAAACTAGGTTTAAGAAGAGGTCCCAAGGTCAACAAGAACCAAAGAGTGTTAAGGTTAAATTGGAGAAAGGAGGTGTTTCCCAAAGTGGCAAACCTAAATGTGTCACGTGTGGAAAGAGGCAATATGGTGAGTGTCAAAGGGGTGCCGGGAGTTGCTATGCTTGTGGTAATAAAGGACACAAGGTGAGAGATTGTCCTAACATTGCTTCTATAGGAAAAGAGGGTAAGCAAGTTACTCTTAGTGTTCCAAAGGATGATGCTCCAACAAATAGACATTTCTAGAGGGTAAACAAGTTACGCTTGCGTTACTCCGGGCAAGATGATCAAAGCCGGATGAAAATGGTGATGATGATTAAATTAAGTTCTAGTTTTTCTTTTTAGTGATATGAGTTCCTTCTAAGTGAGGGAGTATGGTTAGTAGATGGGATAGAACGTCATAGAAGCATGTTGTATGTTGCATGATTTTTAGGAGTTTTGTTGAAATTGAATTTCATTAACTTTTTGTATTGTGCATTTTATGAAGACATGATTATGATATAAGATGTTTATATATTATTTTAATTTGCATATTAGCATAATTCTATCTTGAATTTCTTAAAAATTGAATTTTTGAAAAAATTGTCAAAATCACTGTAGCATTGAAAAATTCTCAATGTTAAATTTTTGGAAATTTTATTAATTGATTCGTTTGTCTAAAATTGTTTTTATATGGTTAGAACTGGTGTATATGAGTATAATATTGAATATAAAAGGAGTTTTTTGTTATTTTGAATGAAGCATGTGAGTTTTCTAGCATAATGAGTTATAGAAATGTTTTCAAGTTTCTTGTTGTGTTGTGATTCTCTTGATTATGTGAATTTGATTTTTTCTTCTTGTTTATGTTTTATATGGTATGGTCATGATCTTATAGTTGAATCTCTATTCTTGGAAGTGTTCGGAGAGTGGCAAGTGTCATTCGTGGACGAATGTTGTGGAAGTGGGGGAGATTGTAAGACCTCAAAAAATGACTTAGGTAAACTAGATCATAACATGTTGGTCATGATTATATAAGGTCCTAAATAGGACTATTCAGTGATATTCAAGAAGTGTCTAATAATTTAGGTGCATTGGAAGTCAAACGTCAAGGGACGACTAAGACGTTCGATGACTAAGTCACATATGTGCCTCATACGTGGTTCTATGTGTTTATGTGTGATTCATGAGGTTCTAAGGTCCTTAAATGAGTTATTATATCATACATAGTTGTGTCCATTTTCGTTGAGTTTGGAGGTGAAACGTCCAAAAACATCCATGACGTTCGAAAGTGTTGCGTTGATATGACCTTGTGTGTCTAAGGATGTTTCATCGAGTTTTACATGTACTTTTTGGATGAAATTCATTTGAGAGGTGGTAAACTCGTATACAATAATGTTTGGGTTGGAAAAGTCCGGGCAAACTGTCACATCCCAAAACCATACCCTAGAAGTTAATGCGCAATCTTAGATTGAGACCGGCGTACTCGACCTCTCGGAGGTCTTATACAAGCTCTTTCATATCATTCATCACATATGCATAGTGAAAAGTAGTGCGGAATTAAAAATTTTCACAAAACATAACATAGTCTTTACAATCTCTTTCATATAAAAGTAATAGAAAATACTAAGTCTCAATCTCATTATCTTAAGACACAAGAATACTTGGGACACACCCGTACTTCAAAATATAGAAATACTTAGTCTATTACAATACTTCAAAGAAAACATAAAATACATATACGCCCTCGAGTCAAGTGAGGACATACTTCAACTTCTCTTGAACGATCTTCTAAGTCCAAGGCTTCACTTCTCAAAAGCTCCTCACCTACCAAGAACTAAAATAGATAAAAGCATGGAATTAGTACAACTACATGTACTAAGTATGGCATTATACATAAAATCATGAAAAACAGACATTTATTGGAAATATGCATCTTTTCATGTAGAAATCATATTTTAACCATAAGAACATCATTTATCAAGTTAGAAACACATTAGATAACATTTAATCAAAAATCATAACTTTAGAACCCATTTAAAGCTATCCTAAGACCCACTTAAGTAATACAAAGAGAGACCGCCCATAAAACCTCCCTAAGCATACCTAAATAACCCTCAAGACTTCTCATAATGAGTTACATACATACTTCAAGGCATCATAAACATCAAGGTAAGATTCGTCTACCAAAGATGAGTTCTATGTCTCACATGAACAAGTTGTGAAGCGACCGCCCATACAATTCCTTACACACTTACCCAATAGACTCACTAGGGTAGAATCATTCTCACTAAAACACCAACACATAGATGATATGGCATTCTCCTCCCAAAGGCTATCAAAACACCTACTTAAGTAAATTAAGAAGATAACGTCCATAGTGACCTCTCCCAATATTACCTAAATAGTCCTTAAGACTACCTAAGGCTTAGATCATGTCCACAAAATCACCAACTTCCCTAACTATAGTCATCCTCAATACTTCCAAAGATAAGACATGAAGAGAACATCCTTCATGCCCTCTTCACACTTTAGCTAAGGAATGCTTAAGCCACTTTAGATTAGGTACTCATTCATTTACATAGTTCTTAACATAAGTCATTAATTCATTAGTTCATTAGGTCATTAAGACTCATACATCACATAAAAAAACTCAAATAATGGTCTTAGACAAGACCTAGGAACTCCACATAACACCTTCAAAGTCTATTGTGCAATGTCTAGATAGTGTCCCATACCACCACCTAAACCTCATAAACTTCTCTAATGCTAATAGGTTTTCCACTTGATGAGAATAGGCAATGACCAACATAGAACATGATAGCAAGATATGGAATCCGGAGTGCTATCCTACTCCGCTGAGGTTGTTTCTACTTGTCAATGGTAGAACTTAGACGCATCCGATTTAGGCACATGGTTAAGGAATATGATTGTATTCTAGTCTCATACTTAACTAGAACTACTTCCCTTACCATACTCACTTGGTGTTAGCCTTCTTTCTCATAGAGTAATTCATACATTAGGTTCACATAAAAGGGTTCCATAACTAGCTCATAACCCAATCACATTTACCCTACCAAGGAAGGTCCACTAGGGCTACCTCACGATGGCGACAAGAAGCTCATGATGACTTTCCTAACAATTAATATGATGTTGTTCCAGACAACTAACCTTAAGTCCATCATTCCTTTACTTTGAAGTATACCATTACGGCTTACAACTTCAACAATATTAACCTTACCCTTAAGTTAATGTTTTCACATAAAAGACTCTCATAACACATTTAAAGTCACATGTCATTCATACATTTAATACTAAGATTTCTAACACCCTAAATCAATAAATTACATATTCATAACCATATATACATCAAGCAAGAGATACAAGTCAATATAGACAGGACATCACATACTTCACTTTTAACTCATTAATGCAAGTCATTCTAGAAACACATAGGAAATAATCTAACATCTTAAAGTCATTATATAACTATCATAAAATGATCAAAGTAGTCCACATAGACTCACATAGTCAAGTCGAAATAACCAAGACTTAACCCTAACACTATACGCATAATGCCAAAGTTATAGTCTAATTGATCACTTAAGGCAACATGATTAGAAGAATACATATATGACTTCATGTGTAGATAGATATTGTCATGCTTCACATAATCAACTACACAATTATCCACATAACTTCAAGTAGTTTCCAATAAGGCCATGCTCATCATATTGCATAAAGTAACGCCGATAAGGCCACATCAATTGCAAGTAAAACACATAACACTGCCACCATAAATGGACCATACCAATCACAATAGAATCGAAGTATAGATAAAATCAAATTAAAGAGAATAGGGCATCATATCACTATTCCATAATCAACACTCCAATCCAATGCTAACTCAACCAATTCAACATCATAAGGCCCTTACCCATGGCCATGAACATTAATTCAAAGCAATAATGTTAAAACTCAATGAATCTCAATTAATTCTATCTAGGTTCAACATTCTAAGATCAATTAGATATCAATTGAGTATAATTCAAATATCATTAGAAAGCCCATAAGAAACTACATATCAATTCAACAATATTAGTTTAATATCAAGTAACCAATTAAGTAGTCAAAAACTAGGATTCATTAATTTTCATGGGTTCATAGGTAATTTATGTTAAATCATCAATACAATATCAATTATATCATAATTCAATGTTTAGAAATCATTTATGCAAGAACCCATGGTAGAATCCCGAAATTGGACAATTCACTTTAGAAAACTTTGAAAACACCTTGAGTGTTGGGCTCCTTGATGAAATAAGTTTCAAGGATCAAAAGCCATACCTCAAGAATGATAATTATTCACTTTGATGAAGAATTCCACTCAAAACACCACACCAAGATGCTTCTTCAATTTGGACTTCAAAGGAGTCTTTGGGATTTTTCTAAGGGATTTGGGTTTTCAATTTGGAAGGATGAAGTCTTTAATGTGTTAACCACTTATATACTTAATTAAATACCCTTAATAAAATGTCATTGACTTAATTTATAAGTGGGGTGAATTTACAATTCACCCCTTGACTTGGAAGCAGACCTGCGCAGAACAGCTCTCACTGACAACCCTATCGGTGGGTCGTGCTGGCAACCGTCAGTGGGTTAACAGACCTGTTAAGGATCCCCTCCTTCCCCCAGGATAAGTACCTGCACACGACACCCCTCAACGCGGCATCGATGGACCCACTGGGCGTCAATGCCTCCATCATTTGGGGCCTGCCTAGGACAGCCTTGTCAACAATTTGGGTCCTTCCTCAAGGACCCTTGGATGGTCCTTGGGGATAATTTTACTGTACGTAGATCGTCTATGAGTTTAACACCACTCACATAAATTTCATCCTAAACGAACACGTAAAACTCGACGAAACTTGCCTAGACGCACAAGGTCAATTCAAGGCATATCTTTCGAACATCTTGGACTTTCTTGGTCGTTTGACCTCCAAACTTTATGAAACTTTAACAAATTCCTATAATGAACCTTAAAAAATCATGAAACACATAAATACATAGCACCACATATGAGGCATTTAGGTGACTTAGTTATCTAATGTCTTAGTTGTCCCTTGACGTTTGACTTCCAACACACCTAATACTTTAGCTACAACCTCTATACTATATTTTAGACTTATTTAGGAACATAGATCATCAATACTAACATCTTAGTCTCTATATAACCTAAGTAATTTTTGAGGTCTTACACAAACATCCCCAAGGACCATCCAAGGGTCCTTGAGGAAGGGCCCATGTTGGTGGCCAAAACTGCCTAAGGCAGTCCCACCTAAAGATGACAAACGACGGTCAGTGGCCTGGTCGACGCCCTGTGGGTGAAGGGCGTCGTTTGGTACTTAGACAGGGGATCTAAGCTTCAAATTTCAAGTCTCTAAACCCATCGATGGTGTAACATTCCAGAAAATGTACTTGTCTAGTGAGAGTCTATTAGGTTTTAAGAATATTTATTGGGGTATATAGGCATCCCAATGCCCAATATTGGGTAACATTGGGCATGTTAGAGTATATTGGCTTAAGGGTTTTAGCAGTTTTTATATATTAACAAGTAACTTAAAATACACTTTGGTTCAAATGCCCCAATCCAAGCTTGTTTAGGAATTGTATCTCAAATGAAGACCCTAAGCTAAAAATCTTCATTTTCATCACTTTAAAAAATTAGGTACGAGGCATCCAAGTGTCAAACCTAGGCACCATAGCACATGATAAATTAAAATGATCTTGTAGAGTAAGAAGTGCAAAAGTATATAGTGAGGATCCTTGGGACAACAAAAATGAGCAGTAACACGTGTACAAGCACATGTGCTAACCGGCCAAGAGACAAGCCCAACCGAATTCGGTTAGGGGCAGTCGCACATGTGGGGGTCAAGCCATGTGGAGATGAACTTCCTAAATAACTCTAGGCTCTAACTAACTTACCTAACTAACTAACTAACCTAGAACTAACCGAAATAAACTAACTATTGTACCAAAAATCCTAAAAGCTACTCGGGTGACGTTAGCGGGGTAACTAACTAAAGAAACATCCTAGTACCTAACCTAGGATAGTCCAAAGAGGTTGGTTATGGTCCTAGTGACTTAGAGGTACTTTAGTAACTACCCTAGGTAACTTAATTAATTAAATTAGCAACAAAATTAATTAAAAATCATGGTCAAACCCGAAATTGTCTAAGTCAAAATACTCTCCTAATTGTAGTCAATTTAGGAGGGGCGTTATGGGTATTTAACTTATTAAAAAGAACCATTTAAGTGGAGGATCTTATGGAACGACTATATATGTATTTTAGGTCATATTTATACCACTTTTACACGTCCCAAATCATAGCACACGAAAATTCTCTCATCTCTCAAGAAACACATTCTTTTCAAAAACTCCGTTAAAGAAAAAGAAAAGCTTAAGAAAAAAAGCGAAGGTTTCAAAGTTTCCAATCATATTTTCTTGTATTATTCATATATAAGGTATTATTTTAATCCTTGAAACTCTTTTCTTCAAGTAGCAAAGCTTCAAAAATATTTTACAAGACTTTCTCAAAAGATGGATTTCTAACATATAATCTAGCCATGGGTTCTTGCATAAAAGGTTTTAAATCAAAGTTTTAGAAAAGAATTGATGTTAATGAAATGTTTGAAAGATAAAATTCTTATCAACCCATGCAAGCCCTGCAAATTCCTATTTGGACTACTTTATGGGTTGAGTGATTATGTCTCTTTACTTATGAATTAATGAGTAGTTTCTTCTGGGCTTTCTAATAATATAAGACTTGTATTCAATTGATATCGAATTTGTCTTAGATTGTTAAATTTATATTTAATTGATCTAGTTTCATATATTATTATGATTTATACGTCGAATTCATATTCATGGCCATGGGTAAGGGACTTATGATATTGAATTAGATGATTAAGACAAAGATCGAAGTGGTGAGAATTGATTGGTGGTACGCTACCCTAATTCTCTTTATTTTACGTTTATTGACTTTAATTATTGTGTAATTGATTATGTGAAGTATGATCATATCTTTCTACATGTGATTAAGTGAATGTATGTGTTCTTCTATAGATATTAGGTGATTATGTTGGACTGTGACTATGCGTTTATGTGTGTAGTCTTAAAGTCGATATATGATTATCCCTACTTGAAAATATGATTATATTATGGTAATATTTATGATTTTATAGTAATGTATAGGATGACATAAAAATGATAAGGTTCATTCTTAAGTATTTCAAAGAATGATATGCTATATGTGCTAATATGAATTCATGATGTATCTTGTTTTGTAGATTTATGTCCCTTACTTGATACATGTATATGATGAATATGAATATCTTGACCTAGTAGGCTTATGCACCTTTGTATTGTATGTGTATGGATGAATGTTTAATGAAAGTCTAGGATCAGTAGACTTAAAGATGGTGCACTTCTAAGCATGACTAATATGTGGAATTTTCTTTATGGAAAGAAGGTTAAGAATGAGCTATCCTTATAGACCATTGAGTGGAAGCCCTAGTGGACCCATCTTTGGTAGGTGCATTATGACTAGGTAATGACTAAGAGATAGTACCTTTTAATATGTCCCTTATATTGAACTTACTTATGAGAACAAAGGCTAGCACCGAGTGAATATGTTATGGTTTGTAGCGCTACTTGAGAAGGTGACTAGAGTACAATGTATCTCTACTTGAGAAAGAGACTAGAGTACATAAAAGACCTTGATATTCCTTAACCACGTGCCGACATGGGATGTTTCCTAGTTCTACCCTTGGCAAGTAGAACACCCTCCATCGAAGTAGGGTAGACTATGGATTCCATACCTAGTTAGTATGGTCTATGTCGGTTATTTCCTTTTCTCGTCATATGGGATACATACTAGTGTTGGATAAGTTCAAGAAAATATAAGTAGTGGAATGGGATGCTATGTAGACATTGCATGATTAGAGTTTGAAGATGTTAGCATGTGAGTACTAGGTTTGTCCAAGAAATTATGTGAAATCTATAATAAACGAAATGTCTTCTAATTGACTTAATGAAAATTCACGACTTTAGCTAATGTATGAGGAATAGAATTTGATCTATTAACGGTAGCTTTGGGGTTGCTAAGGTAAGCTTGAAGAGGGTGTATGGGCGGTCACTTGTTGTTCTACCTATGTGAATCTTAGAGTAACCTTAGGTGGGGATTTAATAAAAGGAAAAACAGAAATGATCTTATCTTAGGATAACCTTTGGTGAGAAGAATGCAAGCTAAAAGAGGTTATTGTTTAAGTTTATTTAATTCACGAAAATATTCTTCAATATTTGATAAAATACTTATGTGATATCTTGTATGTTTCTAAGGTGATAAATGTTGTTCTTATACACATACTATTATGTTTTAATCAAAAAGAGCATGTTTTATAAGAATGTCCTTTTCTGATGATTTTATGCATTACGCCATACTTAGTACAAGTGTTTTGTACGAATTTCATACATTTTGTCTGTGTCTAAAGGTGTAGGTGGCGTTTTAAAGGAGTCTCGAAGTTGAAGCTTGGATTAGTGTTCATTCAAGCAAAGAGTTTGGTATGTCCTCACTAGATTCGAGGACATATTGATGTTTTGTTTTCCTTATTGAAAGTATTGGAAAAGACTTAGCTATTTTCTATATTCATATGTCTAATATGGTGACTTTGAGACTTAGTCTTTCATTATGTTTTTATATAAAGAGATATTATAAAATATTATTATTTCGTATGAAAAGTTTTAACTCCACACTACTTTTCACACATGTATTCAATGAATGCTACGAAAGGGCTTGTATTAGACCTCCGAGTGGTCGACGATGCTCTGCCACAATTCGAGAATTCCCTAACTTCTAGGGGGTACTCTCAGTCGTGACAAAACTTTATATCAGAGCATAAGGTTATGAAGTAGTCTTAGGAATCAAAAAGTCTCAAAAATCCATGTCTAGTAGATTCTTGACCATCAGTGTGAGTCGCATCACATCTATGGGCGAGAGGCTATCAGACGATTGATATTCCCTTATTTTCTACTCCTATGTCGTGTTGTAGAGTAAAAAGTTATAAGTTCTCCGAAGGTGAACCATTAGAGAGGTGGTTGTTCCCAAATGGTTAAGACTACTTGTGCTACTTGTGGGAAGAAGCACTTTGGAAAGTTTCTAGACGGTACTAGTGGGTGCTTTGGTTGTGGGAAGGATGATCAAAAGGTGAGATATTGTCCTATTATTGCGGCTAGAGGAAGAGAATCCAAGCAAGTTCCTCCTAATGTTCTAGATGGTGGTCCTCCAAAGAGGAATCGCTTCTGTGCTCTCCGAGCCAAATGAACAAAGTCGGATGACAAAAATGATTCCGGTAAGTTATAGTTTTCTATATTTAGTTATATGAGTTCCTTATAAGTGGGGGAGGATGGTGAGTAGTTGGGTTATAGATTGTTGCCTCATCTCTTCTATTCAATTCAAGCTTGAGAGATAGAATGTCATAGTAGCATGTTGTGTGTTACATTATGTTCACGAGTCTAGTTGAAATCAAAATTCATTGATTCCTTGCATTGTAAATTTTGTGAAGTTATGATTATGTTTTAAAGTGAGTTTATATGGTTTTATCTCTTGTATTGTAATGCTTCCATCATAAATTTCTTAAGAGCTGCATTGTTGGAAAATTGAGCATGTTTCACTGTACAGAAATGGTGCTTACTGAAAGATTTTGAAAATTTGGTTAAAGTGTTCTTTCATGAAAAATTATCATGATGTGTATATATAACTGATGTATATGAGTATATGATAACATTGAGAAGGAAGTTCCTCACTATGTGTTATTAATGTATAGCTCTTATATGATTGTGCGTCATGAATTGAGTACTAAGCGTTATGCTATGTTATGTGCTGGTTGTGCTGCTTGTATTGAGTTTATTTCCTACCCTCCAAAAGATTTTAGTTCCATTCCGGGATGAACGTTCCTAAGGGGGGATAATGTAACATTAGAAAAAATGTACTTGTCTAGTGAAGAGTCTATTAGGTTTTAAGAATATGTATTCGGGTATATAGGCATCTCAATGCCCAATATTGGGTAATATTGGGCGTGTTTGAGAATATTGGCTTAAGGGTTTTAGCAAGTTTTTATGTATTAACAAGTAACTTAAAATACACTTTGGTTCAAATGCTTCAATCCAAGCTTGTTTAGGAATTGTACCTGCAATGAAGACCCTAAGCTAAAAATCTTCATTTTCATCACTTAAACAAATTAGGTATGAGGCATCCAAGTGTCAAGCCTAGGAACCATAGCAAATGATAAATTAAAATGATCATGTAGAATAAGCAGTGCCCAAGGATATAGTGAGGATCCTTGGGACAACAAAAATGAGCAGCAACACATGTTATAGAACATGTGCTAACCGGCCAAGAGACAAGCCCAACCAAATTCAGTTAAGGCGGTTAGGGGCAGGCGCACATGTGGGGGTCAAGCCATGTGGAGCTGAGATTCCTAACCAACTCTAGGCTCTAAATAACTTACCTAACTAACTAACTAACCTAGGACTAACCGAAATAAACTATTTAGTGTACCCGAAATCCTAAAAGCTAACCAAGTGACGCTAGCCGGGTAACTAACTAAAGAAACATCCTAGTGCCTAACCTAGGATGGTAAAAAGAGGTTGGTTATGATCCTAGAGACTTAGAGGTACTTTAGTAATTACCTCAGGTTACTTTATTGATTAAATTAGCATCTTAATTAATTAAAAATCATGGTCAAACCCGAAATTGGTCAAGTCAAAATACTCTTCTAATTGTAGTCAAATTAGGAGGGGCATTTTGGGTATTTAACTTATTAAAAGGACCCATTTAAGTGGAGGATCTTTTGGAACGACTATATATGTATTTTATGTCAGCTTTAGACCACTTTTACACGTCCCAAATCAGACCACAGGAAAATTCTCCCATCTCTCAAGAAACACACTCTTTTCAAAAACTCCATTAAAGAACAAGAAAAACTTAAGGAAAAAAGCAAAGGTTTCGAAGTTTCCAATCAGATTTTCGTGGATTATTCATCTATAAGGTATGGTTTACATCCTACAAACTCTTTTCTTCATGAAGCCAAACTTCAAAAATATTTGACAAGACTTTCTCAAAAGATGGATTTCTAACTTATAATCTAGCCATTTGTTCTTGCATAAAAGATTTTAAACCAATGTTTTAGAATTGAATTGATGTTCATTCAATGTTTTAAAGCTAACATTCTTATGAACCCATGTAAGACATGAAAATTCCTATTTCGACTACTTTATGGGTTGAGTTATCATGTCTCTATACTTATGAATTAGTGAGTAGTTTCTTATGGGCTTTATAATAATGTAAGAATTGTATTCAATTGATGTCTAATTAGTCTTGACTTTTAAATATATATTTAATTGACCAAGTTTCATTCAGTATTATGATTTATATGTTGAGTTAATATTCATGGCCATGGGTAAATGCCTTATGGTATTGAATCAAATGATTTAGACATGGATCGAAGTGGTGAGAATGGATTGGTGGTATGTGATATACCGTGGTTTCACGGTATAATTAATACTTTTTCCTTAAGTTTAGTGTGTCCGAAAAGCCTTTTTAGGCTAATTTTTATATAAGTTTCTCTTTGTTTTGCAGGAAATCTGTCCAAAGCTGAATGCGGAGATTTTGAGCGAAGAAATGCAGAAGAGACCACCTACGGAGCATATGACGGTCCGGCGTGCTTGTGACGGTCCGTAGGTGGCAGCGTAGTGCAGCTGCTGAAGGAAGATGGGGAAGTCTGACCAAGTGTGGGATTACGAAGCTTGTGACGGTCCATCGTGGCTATGACGGTCCGTCCTGCAGGTTCGTCGTGAAGTTCAGAGAAGTGATCTCAGTACCCAGATTCCAAGAGTTGAAGTGTTTTGGAACGAAGACCCTCGACGGACCGTTGTGCCTATGACGGTCCGTCATACTTGCCGTCGAGGGGAATGAAGAGAGCAGCAGAAGAAATTGCACAAGTATGGGACGACGGAGTCCATGACGGTCCGTTGTGACCACGACAGTCCGTCGCGATGTCCGTCGACCCAGCCGCGTTTTGGCAGATTTCCAGCAATTAGAATCCTTGTTTAATTAGGTTTTTGTTTTTTTATAAATAGTTCGAAAAACCTCATTTTTGAGGTTAGACACCTGATAGTTAGACTCTTAGATTGTTAAAACTCCGTATTGGTAAACATTGTATTGTGAGATTCTTGATAATCATTAGACTTTTCGTGAGATTATTGATTACTTTGAGAATTCTTGCAAGTGATTTTTGGTGATTAATCAAGCAACCTTTTGGATTTTATTCTTTCTCATTGAAGTAAGTACATGAATTCTTATTTAATATATTTGAATATTGTGTTTATGGCTATGAGTAACTAAACTCCATAACTAGGGTTGTGGGAACCATAGGCAAATAATGAGATAAACCCTAGCTAAAATAACAATTCTAGAATAGTGTCTTGCATGTATTAATAATTCTTTCGCTTAGAAGTCTTTTTAACGGATGATCAACGTTAGAACTCGCCTTAATGCTACTTGCCGGACCAAGGAGGTAGATAATAGGAAAAAAATTATTAACATAGATTTAGTGTATACTATCTAATAGGCTAGTATTGATTGGTACGAGGTAATAACTTAGTCAAATATCGAATACGATGCTTAATATGAGGTAAAGATAAGGGTTAGGAAAGCAACACACGTAGCCGGACCAAGGTGCGGAGTGAGATTTTCTAGATGCCGGACCAAGGATTTAGAAATACATAACTTATCACTTTGCATGCAAGATACTAGGAAAGAATTGTTATAGTTAGAATTATCAAGTTATGAACCTGTGGGGAACACGTAAACCCTAGTTACTTTGATTAATTGATTAAAATCCAACTTTCAAAACTGTTAAGTGTCTCTTTCAATTTCGTTAGTTATTTTTACTCATTAGGAAATACAAACCCCCCTTTTTATGTTTTTACTTTCTAAGGAAGTCATCAACCGAACAATAGTAATAACAGGTTGAAGTTAAGTCTAGACTATTTTCCTCGTGGGAACGATCCCAACCTCACTAGTTGGGTTATTTACTTGACGCGACCGCTTTACTTCTTATTTGAGAAGTAAGTTTGAGCGTATCAAATTTTGGCGCCGTTGCCGGGGAAAATAGCTTTTAGATTAACTTGAACTTATTACTATAGTTTAGTTGATATTTTCTTGATTTTACTTTGTTTTATTGTTTTTGATTTCTTTTCAGAACTATCCTCCTTGTATGCCAAATACACGGAGAGGAAGAGAACCGTTGTTTCCCTACGATCACGAGTTAGAGCGTACACTGCGCAATATGAATCGAAATTTGGGAATAAATGATGAGGATCCGAACCAGAACATCCCAGCTCCGGTTGATGTTCATGGTCAGATGTTACCCGATGCTCCGGGTGAACACCAACAGAGGGGACAAAATCCCGTTCCACGGCCCCAAGCATACTACAGAGGCTATGATGACATAGCAGATTCGGATGGGCCACTGGTTTTGCCTCCTCTACCCGCAGGCCACACTTTTGTGGTAACTAGTAGTCTGATGCAAATGCTCACTGCCAGAGGTTTGTTTTCAGGGCTACCTTCTGAGGATCCACATGCCCATATAGCTAAGGTAAGGGCAGTGTGTAAAAGTTGTGTGGGGAGGCCTGATTTGGATTTAGATGTAATAGGGCTCAGAGTGTTTCCTCTCTCACTGACGGGAGAGGCTGCTATGTGGTTCACTGAGCTCCCATACAACTCCATCTTTACTTGGAACCAACTAAGGGATGTCTTCTTATCACGCTACTATCCGGTCTCCAAGAAACTAAACCACAAAGACAGAGTGAATAACTTTGTGGCACTACCAGGAGAGTCAGTTAGTAGTTCTTGGGATAGATTCACCTCATTCTTGAGAAGTGTTCCAAATCACCGTATAGATGATGAGTCACTGAAGGAATACTTCTATCGGGGACAGGATGATAACAATAAAGCGGTGTTGGACACTATAGCAGGTGGATCTTATGGGGAGTTTCCTTATGCTGAGATCGCTGAAAAATTAGAAAAAATCTCCCAGAATAACAAAGCTTCGAGTACTAGGAAGTCTGATACAGGGAGAAACACCTTCACAGTGCAGTCCACTCACAACCCAGCCACTGATGAGATTCGTGAAGAAATGGCTCAAATAAGAACTGAGCTTGGGTTGGTACTAATACATGTCACTGGGGGTGCAGAAAAGATAAATGCAGTCAACTACTTGTCAAAACCACCGCCACAAAACGATGAGTGTTATTATGAGGAGGATTCCTATGCAGTAAATGAACAGATTGGGGGTTTCTGACCAAGTGCCCAAGGCTCTAATCAGGAGAATTGGCGCCAAGGTCAAGGGAAACAAGGTCGGAACTATGGTAGCTACAATCGTGAGGGTCATTATGTCCGAGATGGAAACTACAATCGCGACAACAACTTCAACAGGGGTAACTATGGTAATAGAAATGACAGGATTGGACCCTATGTTCCTCCTCAAAATCGTGAAGTTACTCCTAGGGATGGTGGAGGTAGTATGTCGCGAGTTGAGGATATGTTGCATAAAATGATGAGGAGGTTCGATGCTAGTGACGAGCACAATAAAGAGTTGAGGAATGATTTAGCGGGTATTGGGCAAAAAGTTGATACCCATGCAATATCAATTGAACACACGGCAACCGGGCACTCTTCCTAGCAACACTGTCTAAATCCGAAAAATGATGGACATTGTATGGCAATTACTACTCGCGGTGGCAAGCAAACCATTAACCCACCTATGCCATCTGATGAGAAAAAGGTGACAAAAGAAACTGATAAAGTGGTAGAAGTTGATGCTGAATTAGAGGATAACACTGCAAAAGATGCTGAAGTGCCTAAAAAGGTAACTCCTATGCCTAGGCCACCACCCCCATTTCCTCAAAGATTATTGAAAAAGACCGAGGATGGCAAATATCGGCGTTTTATAACAATGTTGAAGCAACTTTCTATCAATGTCCCTTTGGTAGAAGCTTTAGAACAAATGCCCGGTTACGCCAAATTTATGAAAGATCTGGTCACAAAGAAAAGATCGGTCACTTTTGAGGATGATGATAGAATGCAGCATTGTAGTGCTATTGCTACAAGATCTCTGGTCCAAAAGAAAGAAGATCCGGGTGCGTTCACTATTCCTTGTACAATCGGGCTATTACATTTTGCGAAAGCATTATGTGATCTGGGGGCAAGCATAAATCTCATGCCCCTCTCGATTTACAAGAAGTTGGGTTTGGGTGACCCAAAGCCCACTGCGATGCGGCTACTGATGGCTGATCGAACAGTAAAAAGGCCTATAGGGATACTCCACGATGTGCTAGTAAAAGTGGAGTCATTCATATTTCCAGCAGATTTTGTTATTCTTGATTGCGAAGTCGATTTTGAAGTGCCCATTATTCTTGGGAGGCCATTCCTTGCTACGGGAAGAGCCTTAGTAGACATGGAAAAGGGGCAGATGAAATTTCGGTTGAACAATGAGGAAGTGACCTTTAATATTTGTAGGTCCATGAGGCAGAGTGGTGAGCTCCAATCGGCCTCTACTATATCCTACAACATGGGTGAGATATTTGAGACACAAAAAGAAGAACGTCTAGGTGTAGAAGCATTAGCGGCAGTAATAATGAACTTTGATAGCGATTGCATTGAAGAGTATGAGTCATTAGTTGCGGCTCTTGACCGAGGTGATGTTCGGTTTAAACCGAAGAAATTTGAGCTTGATATGAAGAATCGCGAGTCCCCACCCGCGAAGCCATCTATAGAGGAGGCTCGTAAATAGAAATGGAAAAGAGATGTTTCTATTACCAAAATTAGAACTAAAAGCTCTCCCACCTCATCTCAAGTATGAATTCTTAGGAAATGGTGACACTTTGCCGGTAATCATTGCATCAGACCTGGATGGACAACAAGTTCAGAGTTTGGTGAAGGTACTAAAAAGGTTCAAAAGAGCTATTGGGTGGACTATTGCGGACATTATTGGGATCCCTCCTGGTATTTGCTCTCATAAAATCCAACTCATGCCTGATCATAAGCCGAGTATTGAGCACCAGAGACGCTTAAATCCTCCTATGCAAGAGGTCGTGAAGAAGGAAATCATTAAGTGGTTGGATGCCGAAGTAATCTACCCAATCGCCGATAGTAGTTGGGTATGCCCGGTTCAGTGTGTACCTAAGAAAGGGGGAATGACTGTGGTCCCTAACGAAAAAAATGAACTTGTTCCAATGAGACCGGTTACTGGTTGGAGGGTGTGTATGGATTACCGTAAACTAAACTCATGGACTGAAAAAGACCATTTTCCTATGCCCTACATGGATCAGATGTTGGATAGACTTGCCGTAAAAGGGTGGTACTGTTTTCTTGATGGATATTCGGGGTATAATCAGATTTCTATTGCACCAGAAGATCAAGAGAAAACCACTTTCACTTGTCCATATGGGACCTTTGCGTTCAGAAGAATGTCGTTTGGGTTTGTGCAATGCACCCGCAACATTTCAGAGATGTATGATGTCGATATTTTCTGACATGGTGGAGGATACTATACAAGTCTTTATGGATGATTTTTCTGTGGTTGGTGATTCATTCGAGCGGTGTTTGACCAATTTATCTGAGGTCCTTAAGAGATGTGAAGACTGCAATTTAGTACTAAACTAGGAAAAGTGTCATTTAATGGTGAAAGAGGGTATGGTGTTGGGTCATCGCATTTCAGAAAAAAGGCATAGAGGTTGATCGAGCTAAAGTCGAGGTAATAGAGAGACTTCCCCCACCGATCTCTGTGAAAGGTGTGAGAAGCTTTCTTGGGCATGCAGGTTTCTACCGGAGATTCATCAAAGACTTTTCAAAGATTGCACACCCATTGTGCAAACTGCTGGAGAAAGATTGTAAATTTTGTTTTGATGAATCTTGTCTTAAGGCATTCAGTGAGCTAAAGGAAAAATTGGTGTCTGCGCCTATCATTATTTCTCCGGATTGGAACAGTCCATTTGAGGTGATGTGCGATGCTAGTGGGGTGGCTCTTGGTGTAGTACTGGGACAGAGGAAAAACAAAATCCTTCACCCCATCTACTATGCTAGTAAAGCCCTAAATGAAGCTCAGAAGAACTACACAGTGACTGAGCAAGAACTCCTTGCAGTAGTTTTTGCTTTTGAGAAATTTCGCTCCTATTTGCTAGGTACTAGAGTTATAGTGCATACTGACCACTCAGCATTGAGATATTTGATGGTAAAGAAGGATGCGAAACCTAGGCTAATTCGTTGGGT
>NC_028643.1:53227836-53231357 GCF_001406875.1 Solanum pennellii
GACAGCATATAAGACTCCCATAGGTATGTCTCCATACCAACTTGTATATGGGAAATCTTGTCATCATCCAGTTGAGTTAGAGCATAAAGCCATGTGGACTATGAAGAAGTTAAAAATGGATTGGAGCGAAGCTGCAGAGCAACGGTTAAATGGGTTGAATGAACTTGATGAATTTCGCCTGAAAGCTCATCCCTATACAAAGAAAAGATGAAGAAGTACCATGACAACAAAATTGAAAAACGATAGTTTATGGTCGGGGATTTGGTGCTTTTATTCAATTCCAGGTTGTGCTTGTTTCAAGGCAAGCTCAAGTCCAAATGGACTGGTCCTTACATGGTTACCCTACTATTCCCTCATGGAGCAGTTGAGTTGGAAACTAAGGAGGGTGTGTGGTTCAAGGTAAATGGAAAGCGCATAAAAATCTATTTCGGGCATGCTGAATCGGCGAATGAAGTGATAGAGGCATACCATCTTGATGATGTCTGAGTAATCAAGGGTCCCCAGTCGTGCCGCGACATTAAATCAGGCGCTTGTTGGGAGGCAACCCAATACTTATAGTCTTTTTAGTAATGGTAGCATTTTTCTACTAATGGGTTTTTAAATTTGCAGGCACATCACCAGGAAATTCTGCAGAAAATTAATCTGCAGCAGTCACTGACGGATACAGCGACGGACCGTTGCGCCTGCGACGGACCGTCGTATGCATCCGTCGTACCAAGTATGTTTTTCTGTTATTTTGAAACTAGGGCACACACGACGGAATCAACGACGGGTCGTCACAACTGCGACGGACCGTCGTCGGGGAATCGTCGCGTGATTAATGAGTTATACCCGACCCGACCCAGCTGGACCCTTTTTCAAAATCAGACCGTCATGACAGTCAGAGACCCATCTGTTAAGGGTCTCCATATTTTTTTAAGTGTTCTACGACGGACCGTCGTACCTGTGACAGTCCGTCCTGCATATACCGTCATGCTAGTCACAGACTCTCCTTCAGGGTTCTCTATATATACATTGTCTAAGTAAAACACGACGGACCTCATGAAGGTCCGTCATAGTCACGACGAGCCGTCACCAGGCCAGTCGTGTGCCACTGTTTCTATAGCAATTACCTACTATTTTCAATGTTTTGTTAAGTATGGTTTTGCTTGTCTTGTTTGCCACTACTCGTACTAATATTGATCCTTTACAGGTACTATCTACTATGGCACCCAAGCAAGACCGCACCTACGCACGCGGGCGATNTCCGACGCCAAGTTCCTGACTGATAAAGGAGTGATGACTCGAACACTCACCTTGGAGTGGCGGGTACCTACAGGGAGCCTCCCAACGATGCCTGAGATCCACAATCTCTTCACCAGGCATCGCTTGGAGTGGACAGCACGTCCGTTGGGACGATACAGCGAAGAAATAGTCCGAGAGTTTTATGCATCCTACGTAGCGACTCTCCGATCAAAGATCGATAGGCGGGCTGCCCCCGCTAAACAGGCCCCACTGGAGCAGGTCCTAGTCCGGGGCGTACAGGTTGACATTTCCCTGCCAGCCATCCGCCGGTTTCTATACGGCGAGAGTATTGATGCTTCTCGAACCCCCCTCACTGCCGAGTTCGACTACCGCTGGCAGATAGTTAAGGATGGCCAGTTCTTGCGCGAGCCATCACTGAGAGAGACCACCAAGAGGTGGATGGCCCTGCACCTGTCAGTAGATGGAGAGGGTGCCGATTGGGTGACTGAGCCGAAGGGGGCCATCAAGAAGGCCAACCTCACGCTCACAGCAAAGTTCTTGTGGTTGCTTGTCCGTCACTGCCTCTCCCCCACAGCTGCTGACAACATCGTTACCTGGGATCGAGCAGTGTTGATGGCGGCGATGATAGACGGATTTGAGGTGGACTTCGCATGGCTTCTCCAGGCAGTCATGCACGAGAGGGAATTCAAGGTCACTACCACCTACCCCTTCCCGTGCATGATCTTTGCCCTTTGCAGGTCCGCAGGTGTGCCCATATGGCACGTAGATCAGCTGAAGACCCCGCAGGGCACCGTTGACGTCGGCCTCATCAGAGACGAGGCCAATGAAATGGCCCCACGCAGAGGGCCCCGTCCAGAGCTGTCCCCACTTGCTGATGATCTTGCTGATACGGTAGCCCAGGCCTACATAGCTACACAGGTGTCCACTGACACTACCCCGGTCGAGTCTATCCCGGGTAGTAGAACAGCCCCGAGCTCCTCTGGCACAGCCCCTCTACCAACACTGGTCCCGCTTGCAAGGGTCCAAAAACTAGAGGCACAAATGGCCACTCTTCTGCATCATATCCAGCCGTGGATGCAGAAGTCGATTACTGAGTCCGAAGAGCGCCTAGAAATGAAAATGGTGCAGTTTACAGAGCGGAAGATCGCTGAGGTTAACCAGCGCTTGGACGCCTTTGAGTGGAGGGTGCTAGCCCAACCAGCCCCTCCGGTGGATGTGGCGACTCTTCAGGCTGCAGTCGACAGTCTTTGTACAGACATCGACACGATTTTAGAGGCTAGGATGCCGGAGTCTGAGGCCCCTCCTCTCGAGCCTGCTGAGGACACAGTGTTGGCGGCCCTTTTTGCTACTTCAGAAATTCCACCACCTCCCCCTCGAGAGAGTGTCAAGAGGCATAGGGTTCGAGCAGAGGACGAGGCGCGAGCAAGGAAGAAGGAACGCCGAGAGATGGTGGCTGGCGGAGAGCCTCACTTGCTGAGGAGGCGGCGCACCAGATGAGAGCATCAGAGTTAGCGGCTGGGGCGTCTAGCTCCCGCACTGTAGAGATATCAGGAGGCACTACTGATGGTGCGATTGTTGCTGAGGACACCACTGAGGGTGTCCGGATTGCAGAGGACGTGGGTTCCGGGGAACCGGACCCACCATCTTGTTGATTGACGGCGCTTTGCACCACAGGTTTGCTTCACCTACCACTCTAGTATTTAGATTTTTATGCATTGGGGACAATTGCATGCTTTATTGTTGGGGGTGGGGTAAATGGATAGTGAGTGTTAGGGTGAAGTCTGAGTAGCCCAATTCACTATCCTATTTTGGGGTTTTCTTGCCTGTGTTCTTTTTCCCCAAAAGACTGATTACTTTTTCTGTTGAACCGGCATGTTTATATCTTTTGTACATAGTTTAATTCTGGAGCATGATGGCTAGAATGATATCCTGATAAACTGGAAAATAATGCATGACTAGGCATAGTAACTGATAATTGTGTGGCTCTAAGCATGAAATAGAGTTACACCATTGCATTACCCTAAGTCTTAAATTCGAACTACGTGTCTGACAATCTGGTATAGTGATGAGATGTCAAGTGAGTGTGAGGAAAATTTGAATAGTCCACTATTGGTACCGAGCTAGAACTTGCCGGGTTAGTCCTGCTAAAAGTAAGCTGTAATAGACAATTAGGAAAGAATCATAGGCCCTTATTCAATATATCCCATTTCTAACCTAAATAAAAGAAACCAAAAGAAATTTATCCTTCTTTGATCCAAATAATCTGAGCTTAAAAT
>NC_028643.1:53233655-53263937 GCF_001406875.1 Solanum pennellii
CGGACCAAGGATTTAGAAATACATAACTTATCACTTTGCATGCAAGATACTAGGAAAGAATTGTTATAGTTAGAATTATCAAGTTATGAACCTGTGGGGAACACGTAAACCCTAGTTACTTTGATTAATTGATTAAAATCCAACATTCAAAACTGTTAAGTGTCTCTTTCAATTGCGTTATTTATTTTTACTCATTTAGAAATAGAAACCCCCCTTTCATTGTATTTTACTTTCCATGGAAGTCATTGACCAAACAATAGTAATAACAAGTTGAAGTTAAGTCTAGACTATTTTCCTCGTGGGAACGATCCCAACCTCACTAGTTGGGTTATTTACTTGACACGACCGCTTTACTTCTCAAATTAGAAGTAAGTTTGAGCGTATCAGTATGCTGCCATAAGTCTATTTATATTAATTTAATTAGACTTCAATTATTGTGTAATTGATTATGTGAAGTATTATCATATCTTTCTACATGTGATTAAGTGAAAGTATGTGTTCTTCTATGGATATTAAGTGATCATGTTGGACTATGACTATGTGTTTTCGTGTGTAGTCTTAAAGTCGATAAATGATTATTCCTACTTGACTGTATGAGTATATTATGGTTATATTGATGATGTTATTGTAATGTATAGGGTCACATTAAGATGATAATGTTCATTCCTAAGTGTTTCAAAGAATGATATACTATATGTGCTAATATGAATTCATGATGTGTCTTGTTTTGGTAGATTTATGTCCCTTATTTGATACATGTATATGATGAATATGAATATCTTGACCTAGTAGGCTTATGCACCTTTGTATTGTATGTGTACGGATGAATGTTTAATGAAAGTCTAGGATCAGTAGACCTAAGATGCTGCCCTTCTAAGCATGACTAATATGTGGAATCTTCTTTATGGAAAGAAGGTTAAGAATGAGCTATCCTTATAGACCATTGCATTGAAGCCCTAGTGGACCCATCTTTGGTAGGTGCATTATGAATAGGTAATGACTAAGACATAGTACCTTTTCATATGTCCCTTATATTGAACTTACTCTATGAGAACAAAGGCTAGCATCGAGTGAATATGTTATGGTTTGTAGCTCTACTTGAGAAGGAGACTAGAGTACAATGTATCTCTACTTGAGAAAGAGACTAGAGTAGGGTAGACTATGGATTTGATACCTAGCTAGTATGGTCTATGTCGTTTATTGCCTTTTCTCATCATGTCGGATACATATTAGTGTTGGATAAATTCTAGAAAGTTTAGGTAGTTGAATGGGACGCTATCTAGACATTGCACGATTAGACTTTGAAGATGTTAGCATGTGATTACTAGGTTTGTCCAAGACAATTATGTGAAGTCTATAATAAATGAAATGTCTTCTAATTGACTTAATGAACATTCACGACTTTAGCTAACGTATGAGGAATAGAATGTGCTCTATTCAGGATAGCTTTGAGGGTTGCTTAGGTAAGCTTGAAGAGGGTGTATGGGCGGTCACTTATTTTTCTACCTATGTGAATCTTCGAGTAACCTTAGGTGGGGAGTTAATAAAAGGAAAAACAGAAATGATCTTATCTTAGGATAACCTTTGGTGAGAAGAATGCAAGCTAAAAGAGGTTATTGTTAAAGTTTAATTAGTTCACGAAAATATTCTTCAATATTTGATAAAATACTTATGTGATATCTTGTATGTTTCTAAGGTGTTAAATGTTGTTCTTATACATATACTATTATGTTTTAATCAAAAAGAGCATGTTTTATAAGAATGTCCTTTTCTCATGATTTTATGCATTACGCCATACTTAGTACAAGTGTTTTGTACTAATTTCATACATTTTGTATATGTCTAAAGGTGTAGGTGGCGTTTTAAAGGAGTCTCGAAGTTGAAGATTGGATTAGTGTTCATTCAAGCAAAGAGTTTGGTATGTCCTCACTAGATTCAAGGACATATTGATGTTTAGTTTTCCTTATTGAAAGTATTGGAAAAGACTTAGCTATTTTCTATATTCTTATGTCTAATATGGTGACTTTGAGACTTAGTCTTTCATT
This sequence comes from Solanum pennellii, assembly GCF_001406875.1. Lineage (NCBI taxonomy): Eukaryota > Viridiplantae > Streptophyta > Magnoliopsida > Solanales > Solanaceae > Solanum > Solanum pennellii. The sequence continues at coordinate 53,235,701 of NC_028643.1, forward strand.
ACGTTTTTATATAAAGAGATATTATAAAATATTGTTATTTCGTATGAAAAGTTTTAAATCCGCACTACTTTTCATACATGTATGCAATGAATGGTACGAAAGGGATTCTCTTAGACCTTCGAAAGGTCGACGACGCCGTGCCACGATTCGAGAATGCCCTAACTTCTAAGCGGTACTAACGGGTCATGATAGAGGGAGGACAGGAGGGTACGTGTGTGGACCTACGTCCCGTCGATGGGCAACCGTCGTTGGGGCTATGTCCTGTGGGTGCAACTTCACTATTAAGTGAGGGGTACAGTTATAATTTCACCACACTTCCAAATAAGAGTATTGGAGTTTCTTTAGGGGTATTTTTGGTATTTTAAGAATCTATATAACTGTTTAACACTGAGAAGATTTCATTCTTCTAAATCAAAAACCCAAATCCCTTAGAATTCTCTCTAGAACTCCATTGGAGTCAAAACTCAATGAAGGGCTTTAAATGACGAATTTAGTGGAGATTATTCATCAAATTAAAGAATTAGTTTCATCAAGGTATGGATTTTTATCCTTGAAACTCTCATCTTCAAGAATCCCAACTCTCAACATGTTTTCTTAAGTTTTCAAAGTTGAATTGTCCAATTTCATAATTCTACCATGGGTTCTTGCATAATTTTTTTAAACGTTTATGATTGATTAAATTGTTATTTAGTGATTATTTTAACATGAATTACATATGAACCCATGAATTATATAAACCCTAGTTTTTTAATATGTTTTGGGTTACTTGATATTGATCTAATATTGATGAATTCTAATGTAGTTTTATGTGGGCTATCCATTCATGTAATAGTTGTAGTAAATTGATATATAGGTGGTATTGGATTGATGATTTTGTAATAATTTGATCTAGAGTCATGAATATCGTTACAATTATGTTGATTGTTGGTTAAGGTCATGGGTAAGGGTCTTTGATACCGAATGTTGTAATTTGACTTTGGATTGAGATGTTGAAGATGATGTGGTGGTAAGATGCCCTCATTTATTTATTTTATATTTATTAGACTTCAATTATATTGTAATTGGTATTCTCCACTAATGGTGTCGGTGTTATGTGTTTTACTTGCAATTGATGTGGCCTTGTCGGTGTTATTTTAATTAATATAATGATCATGTCCTTGTCGGCAATCTACTTGAACAAATGTGGTTATTTGTTTAGTTGATTATGTGAAGTATGATGATATCTATCTACATGTTAAGTAATGTGAAAGTATATATGTTCTTCTAATGATGTTATGTAGTTGATCATGTTAGACTATGAATGTGGCTTTGTGTGCATAGTCGTAGGGTTGATGTACGTTGTTCCTACTTGACTATATGAGTCTATATTTTTCATATGATGATGATATAGTAGTATGTAGGATGACTTAAAGATGATAAGAATTATTTCTATGTGCTCTTAGAATGACATGTATTATGAGTTAAAGTGAAGTATGTGGTGTCTTGTCTTTGTTGACTTGTGTCCCTTGATTGATGTATGTATGAATGTGAATATTTTACTTCTTGACTAAGGATGTTAAAGTATCTTAGTGTTGAATGTATGAATGACATATGATCTTAAATGAAGTTAAGAGGGTCCTTTATGTGAAACCTTGAACCTAATGGACCTTCCTTTGGTAGGGTAAATGTGATTTGGTTATGAACATGATATGGAACCCTTTTTGTGAACCTTAATTGTATATAAATCTATCATAAAGAAGGCTAGCACCGAATGAATATGGTAAGGGAAGTAGTTCAAGTTAAAGATTGAGACTAGATTACAAAGCATGCCCTTCATATTCCTTAACCATGTGTCTAAGTTTTACAATTGGCAAGTAGAACACCCTCATCGGAGTAGGTTGGAACTTCAGATTCCGTGCTTTGTTATCATGTTTAATGTCGGTTATTACCTATTCTCATCATATGTAATACCTATTAGCATTAAAGAAATTCTATGAAGTTTAGGTGATGGTATGGGACGCTATTTAGACATTCCACTATAGGCTTTGAAGGTGTTACTTGGAGTTCCTAGGTCTTGTACAAGACCATTAATTGAATATCCTTTATGTGTTTCATGTCTCCTAAATGAACAAATGAATGTAATGATTTAAGTGAAGAAACTATGTTAAATGAATAAGTACTTATCTAGAGTACTTAAGGGTTGTCTAATTAAGGCGTGAAGGGGGCATAGGAATGGTCACTACGTATCTTACCTAGATGAGTCTTAAGAATGACTCTAGTTAGGGAAATAATTGATTATGTGGACATGATATAAACTTAGGAAATCTTAAGGATTATTTAGGTAGTCTTGAAGAGGTCAATCATGGACGTTATCTGCTTGATTTACTTAATTAAGTCTTTTGATGGCCTTTGGTATGAGAATTTCATATTATCTAATTTCACATGTTCATGTCTTGTAAGTGTGTATGTGACTCATTGTAAGAAGTCTTAAGGGTCATTTAGGTGATGCCTAGAGAGATTGTCTGAGCGGTCTCTCTTTGTGTTACTTAAGTTAATCTTAGGATAGCTTTAAATGGGATGATTACATACTAAGAGGTGTCTAAGGTGAAGATAATCAACTTCACTGTATAGTGAAAGAATTCACTTTAATAGTGAGTTGAGGTTACTGTAAAGTGACTTCAACAATTATGAAAATTGGTTTAAATGTTTTCTTATGTGTTTATAAGTTGTTAAATGTTGTTCTTATGAGTATAATATGATTATTAAATAAAAAGATACATATTTTCAATAAATTTCCATTTTCTTGATTATTATGCATAATACCATACTTAATACATGTCCTTGTACTAATTCGTGCTTTTATCTATCTCTATATTTGTCAGTAGGTGAGGAGAATTTGGGAAGGAAGACTTGGACCATAGCATCGCTCAAGATAAGTCAAAGTATTTCCTCATTTGATTCGAGGGCATAGATGTATTTTATGTTTCCTATTGAGATATTGTAATAGACTAAGGATTCCTGTATTTTGAAGTATGTGCCCAATCCCAAGTATTCTCGTGTTTTAAGTTTGATGAAATTTACACTTAGTATTTCCTATTGCTTTATATGAAAGATTTTTTAAAGACTATGAAATGGTTTGTGAAAAGTTTTAAATCCACATTACATTTTATAATGTTAATGCGATGAATGATATGTAAGGGCTTGTACAAGACCTTCAAAAGGCTAAGTTTTCCGGTTGCAATCCGAGATTTACGCTAACTTCTAGGGTGTGGTTTCGGGATGTGACACTATGTTTGGTTTTCCTTGTGTCCTTAAGGTGATGTCATTGCACCAACTATCACTAGAGGGTTACTTGGGAGGCAAGCAAGTTGCCAAAATTCTCATGGATGTAGTGGGTCCGCATCATGTACATGGTGCATCTTTGGCAAAAAAAATCAAGTATGCATCGCAGCCACGTCGTGGAATCTTATGTCTCGACAATTAATTTAGGAAATCTAGCGGGAGCAGCTCCGTGACGCGGACTTCTTCTCCGATGAAAATGTAAAATTTGGAATTCAAGTTTGACTTCATTAAAGGGTCAAGATAAGTGAGGAGTATTTTGGGTATTTCATGGCTACATATTTCTTTTCAGTCAATTTTCTCTCATATTGACTCACTCAAATAAAAAATCAAAAGTTCTCACCTCTCTCTACTTTCTCTCTCTATTAAACCTCCATTGAAGAAAGAAAAAAACTTGAAAAAGAAGACAAATTTCTCTAGTATTTCACTTGAATTTAGTGGATTAAGATTAATTAAGGTATGAGTTCTTCACTGTAGAGTTTCCTTTCCCCAAGAGGTCCTTTCAAAGTTAATTTCTAAATCACCCAGTTCATAGGTTTTTCTTCTACAAATGGGTTTTCTTTTTAACTTGTAACTGGTGATTGATTTTGTCTAATTGTGATTACCCATGGCTAATTTAGTCTATATTTTTGATTAATTAATTTTAATTGATGGGAATTTTGATTGATTTATGTCTTTTTCCAAATTTTCGCAAATCTTGGATCTTTCTTATAAATTGATAGAAATCGATGAAGGTATTGATTGTTAGACTTGTTTTTATCTATTCTAATTCATTCATGAACAGTCTAGGGTAATGTATTTTTGGGATTTGATCTATTTCTTGAATAATTCATGACTAACCCCTTGCTCCTAATCCTAGGTTATGAATTGAAGTTAATTGGGATTGTGATAGTCCAATTGACCTAGCTATTGTGTTATTTACTATTGAATGTTGTGATTACACCTGTTATTGGATGAAATTGGTTGGTTGATGGTAAGACCATGATGATGGCTTTTGAAGGAGATTGAGTAAGTCTTTGTTATTCCAAACCTTTACTTCAACTATGATGGCTTGTGCTTGGTGATGAAGTTCAATAGAAGTATGTCTTGTAATTGGATTGAGTAGGTGTGGCATGGTGATGTAATTGAAATTTTTTTATTAAGTAATTGTGATATTATGCTTAATATGTAATGAAATAAGTTTGGTTATTAAGTAACTATGTGTCTTACTATTATATGATGATGTTAATGTGCTAATCTCACATATGAGGGTTGTATTGAAAGGTGTTCTCATACAATCCCTATTGATATAATGACTATGACTATACAAAGAGGTTATTCTCCTATGACCTAAATAAGTTGTGATTGTTAAAGAAAGACATTTCAAAAGGTACTCTAGCTTAGAATCAAGTGAACTATTAGTGAGGAGTGTCCCTTCCCAAGTAGGGAAGGTAGGTTGACTATTGTACTCATGAGATTGGAGACTACAATGCTAAAGGCGTAAAGAGTGTCCCAAGTAAATCTCCTAGTTCTTCAACTATGTTACCCCCATGGGAATACTAGCTAGTGGATCCACCTATATTTTATGTTCATTTTTTGATACTGGCTTGGCAAGTAGTCCGCCTTCTTTTGGTGTAGGGTTTCATGACACTGGATTCCACATAACTCATGTGGATTATGTCGGTTAAGGCAAGATATTCTTGAAAGTAAAACAAAGTAATAAAGTGAAATCTAACTAAAATAACTTAAGAGGTTTGACTTAGTCTAGGTAGGGGTATGTTTTCTACCTATACATTGCACTAGTTGGCCTTGAGGGAATGTCACATCTTGTGACCACACCCTAGAAAATATGGCACTTTCGGAGTGCAACCGGCGTACTTGAACTCACAGAGATCTTGTACAAACCCTTTCTTATCGTTCATCACATATAAACATATGAAAAGTAGCGAAGAATTAAAACTTTTCATAAATATTCTATAAATCATTAATAATTCTTTCATATAAAACTCATAAAAAATAATAAGTCTCATTTCATCAAATCTTAGACACAATAATACTTTCGGATACGACCCATACACTACGAATATAGAAATAATTAGTCTATTACAATACTTCAATAAGATAAATTAAAGACATTTACACCCTCGAATCAAATGAGGACATACTTCACTTCACTTGAATGATTCTACGATCCAAGTCTTGCTTCCCAAGTGCTCCTCACATACCAACCACTATAGAGATAGATAAAAGCATGGAATTAGTACAACCATATGTACTAAGTATGACATAATGCATAAAAATCATTAAAAAAGACATTTATTGGAAATATCCATGTTTTGATTTAATTATCATAATATAATCATAAGAATAGCATTTAAAAACTTAGAACCACATAAGAAATAACTTAGACCATTTATCACATTTTTAGGAGCAATAATATAGTAAACTACTTCACTTTACAGTGAACTTCTCCATTGTTAAAGTGAAGTTTCCTTAGATTCACATTAGACACCTTCTAGAACGTAGTCCTCTCACTAAAAGCTATCCTAAGACTCACTTATGTAGGACAATGAGAGACCGCCCAGACAGCCTCTCATAAGAACATGAGATTTCTCCTTAAGACCACCTATAATGAATTATATACACTCATAATACACCAACATAAGAACATGAGATTTTTCCTACCAAAGGTGATTCTAAGTCTCACTTGAGTGAGTTTTGAAGTGACCATCCATAAAATACCTTACACACACACTTAAGAGATCTTATAGACTAACTAAGATCGAATCGTTCTCACTTAATACAACAACATATAGATGATATGACATTCTCCTTCCAAAGGCTATCAAAAGACTTACTTATGTAAATCAAGAAGAATAACGTCCATGATTGACCTCTTCAAGATTATCTGAATAAAAATGAAGACTACCTAAGGCTAAAATCATGTCTACATAATCAACCAACATCCCTAACTAGAGTCATTCTTAATACTTATCTAGGTAACATACGAAGTGACCGTTCCCATGCCCCCTTCACATCTTAACAAGACAACCCTTAACTACTCTAGATAAGTACTTATTCAATTAACATGCTTTCTTAACTTAAGTCATTACATTCCTTAGTTCATTTAAGACTCATTCATCACATAAGGACAATCAATTAATGTTCTTGGAGAAGACCTAAGGACACTAACTAACACCTTCAAAGCCTATTGTGCAATGTCTAGATAGCGTCTCATGCTACCACCTAAACTTCATAGAACTTCTCTAATGCTAGTAGGCATCCCACATGATGATAATAGGCAATAACTGACATAGACCATGTTACCAAAGCGTTGAATTTGGAGTGGTAACTACTCCAGTAGAGGGTGTTGTACTTGCCAATGGTAGAACTAGGACACATCTTATATAGGAACATGGTTGAGGAATACCAATGGTATGTTTGTACTCTAGTCTCATCCTCTAGGTAGAGATACTTCACTTACCATACTCACTCCAGCTAGCCTTTGTGCTCATAGAGTAATTTACATTAAAGGTTCATATAAAGGGGTTCTATATCAAGTTCATAACCCAATCACATTTACCCTACCAATGAGGTCCACTAGGGCTACCTTACAACGGCGACAATAAGTTGATAATGTCTTTCCTTAGGATTGATATGATGCCATTCTAGGCAACCAAACTTAAGTCTGTCATTCATTACAAATTACAAGAAGGATACCATTACGCCTTTTCAACTTCATGGTTCATAACCTTACCACTAGGTTCAAGGTTTTGCATAAAGGACCCTCTTAACATCATTCAAGGTCTCATGTATTCGTACATACAAGACTAAGAGGATTTATCATCCTAAGTCAAGACATTTCATATTCACACTCATACATGCATCAAGTAAGGGACACAAGTCTACCACACAAGACACACTAGGACTTCACTTTATCACATATAGCATATCATATTCAAGAAGCACATAGGAAATACATTCATGACCTTTATATCACCATATACACCACCATAATATCATCCATATAGCCATCATATTACTCATAGTCTAACATAATTATCTAAAATCAATAGAAGAACACATACTCTCACATTATTTCACATTTAGATGGATATCATCATACTTCACATAAATCATCTTCACTAATCATTATAGTACTTCAAGTTGTCCGACAAGGTCATGATCATCATAATACGTAAAGTAACGCATACAAGACCACATCAATTGCAAGTAAAGTACATAGAACCGCCACTATAAGTGGAACATACCAATCACAACACAATTGAAGTCTAATTAACATAAAATAGAGAGAATTTAGGGCGTACCACCAATCCATTCTCAACACTTCAATCCAATGTTAATTTATCTAATTTAATACCATAAGGCCCTTACCCATGGCCATGAACATCAATTCAATATAAAAACTATGATACTCAATGAATCTAGGTCAATTAAATATAGATTTATCAATCTAATACAACCTAGATATCAATTCAATACAATTATTACATCAATCATTAGCCCATAGAAAACAACTCTAATCATACGCATTAATACCATATCACTTGACCCATAAAATATTCAAAAACTAGAGTTCATTAATTAAATGGATTCATAAGTCAATTGAGCTACATTATCTAATTAACAACAATTCAATCAATATACAATGCTTTAAAACCTTTAATGCAAGAACCCATGAATAGATAATAAAATTGGAGGATTCATCTTCTAAAACTTTTAGAAAGCTTCTTTGAAAGTTGGGATCTTTGATAAATAGAGTTTCAAGGATCAAAAACCATACCTCATAAAGCTAACCCTCTACTCAATTTTGCAATACAATCCGTTTCTTGAGTTTTGGCTCCAATGGAGTTCTAGAGAATTTCTAAGGGAATTTAGGTTTTGACTTTAAAGAATGAATTCTTATAAGTGTTTAAGGCTTATAAAAAAGTTTAGAATACCCAAATTACCCCTAAGTAACCGCCCTTTCTCTTATTTGGACGTAGGGTGAATTCACTGATTCACCCTTTAAACTTAAAAATAAATATGGATGAATGCATACCCAATCAACGGATAACACCTACTGGGCATCATCCAATCGACGGCTCGTGCTGGTCCTCATCGTTTGGGAATGAGCCTTGTAAATGGGAGCATAATCTCCCTAGTGTGATGGACTTAGAGTTTTCGCTAAAGTTCCGTGTGGTCGTCGACAACTTATTCACTAATCTTTCAAGGTCTTTTAAGATCAAGGAAGCCTTTAAGACTTAGATCACTAAGAGAATTCTTTGTTAAAAAACATAGAAAGAACAAAAGACAACTTTGAAAGAAGGCTTTTATTATTCTTGGAGAATGCTTACAACTTTCTGGTGCCTTTGCAAATGAGGGGCACCTCTATTTAATATACTTCCTAGGAAATAAAGTGCAATTAATATTTACTTTACAAATCCCTAAAATATTTACACTTTGGTCCCTTTTAAAGAGAATTCTACAATGCTTTGGGACCTTCCCTAGCCTTCTTGAGTCTTCCAAAAGGTTCTAGAGTCTTCCGCACAACTCTAGAATGTTATACCTATCTCCGGACACGACATCAGGCTGGAATTGTGGTGGGACGTCACATGCTCCCCACCCAATGATGCGATGACCGCGGCACATTGCTGCAAAAACTCCTGCACATTATCCTTGAATTGCCACAAGTCTTCATATTTCTCCCATCTGACCTTCTTTGGTGTTTGTTCATTCCAATGCACCAAGAACATGGAACTGGCTCATTATCCTTGCTTTTGTTTGGCTTAGTATTCTATGATAGCCTCAATCTCCCTGTCGTGCGACGCGGTGACAATAATGGATGCCCGTTGTGATCGGTTTAGTCTACGATCTTGCTTGTCCTCATGGTACGACTTGAGAATGCTTGCATGGAACACCATATGGATCTTAAAGTGTTGAGGTAAATTCAACTAGTACGAAATCTTTCTCACTTTGGCAACGATCTTGAACCGACCCTCATATTTGCGCACTAAGTTTTGATGGACGCCTCTTAGTTCCTTGAACTGCCTTGGGTTGAATTTCACCACCATGTCGCCTTCTTTATAGTCTGTGGGACAACGCTTGCGGTTGGAAAAACTTCTTCATCCTTTTGGATGCCTTGTCCAAGTATGACTTTGCAGTGTCAAGTTGCTCCTCCCATCCCTTAGAAAGATGGTAGGCACCCAAACTCTTACCTCAAAAACAGTCGGCAATGAATGCGGAGTTTGGGGTTGTTGGCCTGTTGCCAACTCAAATGATGTGCGCCCGGTAGACTCACTCTTATGCAAATTATATGAAAATTGCGCCATGTCTAGGAAATCTTGTCCAATCCTTCTCATGCGCACTAACATAGTGCCTTAGATAGCACTCCAATAGGGCATTGTCGCATTCGGTCTGGCCGTCGGCCAGCGGGTGGAAATTTGTGGAGAGGTGAGGCTTCGTCCCAAGCATCTCAAACAACTCTCTCCAAAATATCTGTTAAAGAGAGGGTCTCAGTCGCTAATGATATGTCTCGGCAGCCCCAAATATTTCACCACGTTATTGAACAATAATTGAGCAGCCTCCTTTCGGTGCAATCGGCTGTGGTGGGCATGAAGGTAGCATACTTTGAAAACCTATCCACCATGACCATGATTGTGCCAAATACATCGTACTTAGGCAGTGAAGTGATGAAGTTCATAGTAACGCTCTCCCATGCGCGTTTTGCTATACGTAGTGGCTCTAGTGACCCTCCCGGATGCCTTTATTCCACCTTGTCTTGTTAGCACACAAGACAATTCTGCACATTGCACTCGATATCATCCCGCATGCGTGGCCAGAAGTAAATAGCCTCAATAATCTCCCTCATACGTCGCTTCCCTAGATGCCAACCCACATTGTATTGTGGATTTCTTTAATGTTTCACTACCTGATAACCAAAACTTAGGTACATAGAACCTTCAATCGGTAGTGAGTAAAAGGCCATCTTCTACCCAAAAGCGTATGGTTTTACCTTAGGCAGACAATTCCATCAGCTTCTTGGCCTCTGTATCGTATTACATACCATCCTTGATTGTGTCTTGAATGTAATAGTGTGCTATAGTGATGGTAGCAAGCTCGACCTTCCTACTTAGTGTGTCGGCCACGACGTTGCCTCTTCCTGGCTTGTATCCCAAGATGTAATCGAACTCAGCTAGAAAGTCTTGACATCTAGCTTGCTTCGGGGTGTTCTTCTTAAGTGATTGGAAGTAGCTAGTGTCCATGTTGTCGGTCTTGACCACGAACTTGGAGCCTAGTAGGTAGTGTCTCCACTTGCGTACGCAATGCACAATTGTCGCCATTTCCTTCTCTTGTACCGTGTCCGTTGTTCGACCTCATTTAGTTTGAGGCTCTTGAATTCTATTAGGTGTCTATCTTACATAAGGACTCCCCCAATGGAAAAGTATGAGGCATATGTATGTATTTTGAATGTATTGGAGAAGTCAGGCAACGTCAAGACCGGCTCTTCCATCACTGCAGCCTTGAGACCTTTGAATTCTCTTTGGTACTCCTCGCTCCAAACCCGTGATTTATTCTTCTTTAACAACAGTTTGGAGGAGTAGCCATTGATAAACCTGCGATAGTAGTTCGCAAGTCCAAGGAATGATCGTTGCTCGGTCACCTTCGTGGGTGCCTCCCATTACTAGATGGATCGAATTTTTGCCTCGTCCATCTGTAGTTCTCCCAGACTGATTACATGGCCTAAGAAGTGCACCTCGTGTTGGGCGAACTCGCACTTCTCCTGCTTGACATAGAGTTGTTTCTCTAGTAAGACTTTCCTCAAGTGCTCCACGTGCTCCTCCAATGTGCTGTTATAGATGACTATGTCATCAAAGTACATGACAATGAACTCATCCAAGTAGGGATGAAATATCTTGTTCATCAGCGTGCAAAAGGTGGTAGGATGGTTGTTTAAGCCATAATGCATTACTAACCACTCGTATACTCTATATTTGGTCACCCACGCTGTCTTCCGCTCGTCCCCTTCCGTAATGCGCATTGGGTAGTAGCCTTTCCATAGATCCATCTTGGTGAAGTATTTGGCCTGCCCAAGTCTATCAAACAAGTCTCCAATTAGCAGGATATGATATTTTTTTTTATTGTTACCTTATTGAGTACACAATAGTCGATGCATAGATGCAACAACACAACCCGTCTATTTCATTCAGGAACAGCACTGGCGCGCCATAAGGTACATTGGATGGACGGATATGACCATCCTCGAGGAGGTCCTTCAACTGCTTCCTTAGCTCCTCTATCTTGGGTGCAGCCATATGGTAAGGTGCATGTGCGGGTGGCTTGGCTTCTACCTCCAACTCTAACTTGCGATCTACCACACGCCTCGGAGGTAGAGTCTTTTGCAGCTCATCCGGCGTCATGTCCTTATTATCTTCAAGGAAAGACTTTATGATAGGTGGCAAGGACTCCATATTACCATTGTCTTCTCCTGAACTTTAAATGTTAGCTAAGAACGTCGACTCTCCTTTCTTCAAGCCCTTCACGATCTGCATGGACGACAGGTGAGTGTGTCCTTCCTTCTTCGATACCTTGACTAGAGGTACCATGCATGACCCTTCTCGCTCAATCACCATGAGTTGTTAGATCGATCATCATATGGAATCGTGGGATATCCAAGAATTATATCAAAGATATCTAAAGAAGTGACGGTAAAGTTTGTCTCACCTTGCAACTTTCCCAATGTGATGCTCTCTCCTTAGGCAACCCCACACGCAGGAGTCGGTGGGGGATTAACTGTCTTGAGGCGGGTGTAGGCTGGCACGTAGTTCATCCCTAACCACTTTGTCGCCGTCTTGGTCATGATGTTTGGTTCGGCCCCAAACTCTACCATGGCACGAGCTGGTCTTCCATTTATAGAGATGTCTACATACTGCGTGCTGAAGTCTCCCGGCTTCTCTGTCTGCTTGGCTATAGCACCGCATAATCCTACCGTGCCTAGTTGCATTGTGCCCGCATCTTGCCCTTGATGTTTTGTGACCTTCTCCTACTTTTCTCTTAGTATGGCACCAAGGTTCTTCAAATATCGGGGCACCTGTCATAGCCGTGTGGTCCACCGCATATGTAGCATCCATTTCCTTTGTTGGTTTGCGCCCGCTTCTCTGTGTAATTCTTGCGCAGGAACCGCTAGCTACCCGACTTGTGGGGGTCGTGATGCTTGAGGTTTGCCTGCTACTCCTTGCCTCAGCCACGATCTCCCCCACCTTTTGCATGACTACTTCTTGTATCCATGTCCTTCGCCTTGTCATGGAGTTCATGCTTGAAGTCCGTCAAGGACTCGACGGCTTGTGTGATGTCGTCGTTTATGGTCTTGACCTCTCACTGCTCCAACTCTATCTTGTCCCAATTCTACAGTCTATCCATGAAGTGGAACAACATGTCCTCATATGTGAGGTTGGGAATTTGAAGCGTTAGAGTTGTGAACTCTTTCACAAATGCTCGAATGCTTCCCATTTGCTTCAATTCTCGTAACTTGCGTTTAACCTCATACACGACGTTGTTAGGGAAGAAGGCTTTCTTGAATTCTTTAGAAGATTCCTCCTACGTGTTGATGGTTCTCATCACCTTCCCAATCTGGCCTCTTTGGGAGTCCATCATAGCATAGTTATCTCAAAAAGATACAAGACGACAATGTTAATGTTATTTTCATCGATTCTCACCCGACTACACTTGAAGTAATTATTCAAGTGCCATAGGAAGTTTTCCACCTCCTAAGCGTCACGGATGCCCTTGAATATGCCTCGAGCCTGGCCTCCCTATCACGGTCGGGTGATGTAGATCCTCCAACCTCCACGCCTTCCTCGAGTGTTTTCCCTTCGTCCTTCAGCATCTCGATTGTGCTAAGCGCATCCATAAGCCAACAATCCAAAGAAGTGATGGCCTCCTTCAACTCGAACTCGGCCCGCTGGAGACCCTCCAACTATTTATGGATATTATCGTCCTCCTCAAGGGTGAAGTCCTCCAGGGTCTTGAACTTGATGTCGGCCACATTCATGCACTTACCTAATATCTCCAAAGCCTGACTTGCCACTTCCACACTTGGGACCAATTCTTCTTCAATAATGACGTCTATGGCGTCTTCGTCTACTTCATCGTCACTTGCTTCGTGGGTCAAGGGAGGATGAGATGTTAGCGCCTCGCTAGGTGAGGGATCAGACAGTACCTCCTCATTACCCTTTTGATGTTTCCTCCCCTTTCGGTTCTTCTTTTTACCATCCATATAGACATAACTGGTGCTAGCGTTGTTTACGTCTCCTTTGGTATCCATACACTTAGTATCAAACCCCGCTCTTATACCACATTGTCACGAACTTAGATTTTTTGCTAAGGTTTTGTGTGGCCCTCGACAACTTACTCACTAATCTTTCAAGGTCTTTTAAGCTCAAGGAATACTTTAGCACTTAAATATCAATAATAGAATGCTTTGAAAAAGAACTGAGAAAGAATAAAAGAGAACCTTAGAAGATGGCTTTGTATTATGCTTTGAGAACCCTTACAACTTGCTTGGTGCCTTTGCAAATGAGGGGCACCTCTATTTATATTACTTCTTAGGGACTAAAGTTCTATTAATATTTACTTTACAAGTCTCATAAATATTTACACTTTGGTACCCTTTCTTGAGAATTCTACAATGCTTTGGGACCTTCCCTAGCTTTCTTGAGACTTCCTAAAGGTTCTAAAGTCCTCCGCACAACTCTAGAATTTTATGCCCCTATCCGAACACGGAATTAGGCTGGAATTGTAGAGGGACGTCACACTAGGCTAAGTACCCATAGACGACACCACCTACGAGGCGTCGACCAGGCCACTCGCCGTTGTTTGCCATCCGTTGGTGGGACTGCCTTAGGCAGTTTTTGCCACCAACATGGGTCATTCCTAAAGGACCCTTTGATGGTCCTTAGGGATGTTTTCCAGGACGTTTCCAACCCAAATATGTTCATATACGAGTTTAGGACCGCTCACATGAATTTCTTCAAAAACGAACACGTAAAACTCAATGAAACATGTCAAGACACACAAGGTCATTTCAAGGCAAACCTTTCGAACGTCATGGACATTCCTGGACGTTTGACTTCCAAACATCACGAAACTTGACACATTGCGTATAAAGACTATAATATTTCATCTAAGGACATTATAATCTTATGAATCGAAAATAAACACATAAAACACATAGGTGACTAAGTCGTCGAACGTCTTGGTCATCCCTTGATGTTTGACTTCTAATGCACCTAAAACTCTAGACACTGCCTCAATACCACATTATAGACCATTTTAGGACCTTATAAAATTATGACAATCATGTTAGGCTCTATCTTCACCTAAGTCAATTTCGAGGCATTTATAGGGAAATATTAGGAGGATGTTCTTATGTTCTTATGCTCTTATAAAGTGAATGATATGTATGTCTTGACTTTACATCTTCATGATACTATATGAATTTGGTTTCTTGTATCAACATGCTATTGGTTTTTATTGCTAAACATGATGATGAATACTCTTGATGTTATATTATATGATGTTAGGCATTGCGTATGATCCTTTAATTGGTTTACTTGGTTGAGTAACGCTATGGGGCTTTACTTGGTCCTTGCACTTGTAGACTTGATGGTGGGTTATGAGTAAGGGTCTTATATATGTTGTAATGTCATTAAATCTTATACATGTTTTGTTGTTATGATATGATCATGGAATTGCTTTGTTTATGAATCTAATATACTATACAAATGTTGACTTGTCTTAACTTGATGATGTTTGTGTTGTGTTGAATATGCTAGTTTCTTAAGGAATATATGATTATTGTCTTATATGTGTTCTTGAATGTGCATAAGGTTTTACTAAAAGTAACTCTGCATACTTTTGAACAAATTTCCCTTTTAACATGATTTCTAAGTTGTGTGTGCGGATGTTCCATACTAAGTAAAAGTGATTTACTAACCCCTGTTTCTACCTTTTTCCTAATGTTCAAGTCGTTGAAGGGTTCGTGACCAATTTGCAAGGAAGGCTTGGATGTTTTCTCCAAGTGCGGGTATGTCCTCAAGATTCCGAGGATGATGCCTTTTGTCATTCTACCTATGTGACTTGCTATAGTCTAATGACATTCATTTCACTCTTATTGTTCAAGACATTGTTGTATGCCCTAAGTGGCAATTATACATTTGTGTAAGGGCTATGCTCGAATATTTTCTATTCCGTCTTAGATGGTTTTATATGAGACATATCTATTAGACTCTATATTGTCTATAGTGTATATGTCACAAAAAATTAGAAGCCTAAGTAAGCTTCATATTCGAGGAGTGTAAGTAAACTCCCTATGTATATACTATGTGTTAGCGAGAGGTCTATGTAAACCTCATGAAGTAGATGTAGATGAAAAGTTTTGATTTTCTTCACTTTTTAACCTATGAAATGCAATGACGTATGCTAAGAGGCTAGTCTTAGTCCTCTTCGAGGACGATAACGATGGTTACGTCAAGAGAGTGCTCCCTGGATGTGAAAATTAAAATAAGTATGGAGATTTAAGTCTTAAAGAGTCCAAGAATGAAGGATCTAAGAGACCCAATCTCAAACCAAATGAGATGAAACTTTATTCTCTTCACCTTTTTAAAACCTTCTCAAAGTCAGAGCAATCATATGATAAATTATTATTCTAAACGAAAATTAACATAATTATTCCACACTTAAAACTACAAATTTAACAAATATTTATAGTTTTCATAGATCGATATTGTACGAATTGTTCGGTATCATTAGTCAAAATTCGCTGATCAATTGGGGATTCGCTCTTCTATATAGTTCACCACCGTCTTGCACTAGCATTCAATATCGTCGTGCATTGGGTCATTCGGCCATATGTTACTAGTTCACAGAACTTCTTGGTGACACGTCAACTACTTTTCTTTTTTCCCGATTCAATTCATTCCTTCAAGTCTTACCACATTGGAACAAAGCCAGAACACTTCGGACTCGCCTAGTGGAATTGGTGATCCCTCATGCCTTTATTTCCTTGTTCTTTTAATCCCCTTTTTGTTTATTTTTATCGCCATAGTGTCTATGTTTTCCTTCTAACTTCAAATACCTAAACCTTAAAAGTTTTCATTAGATATTAGGATAATATAAGTATTTGAGGACACAATTTCTTTTAAAATATAGCCCTAATTGAGTCTGATTTTAGACTCATCAGTCTCGCCTTGACTTCTAAAGAGCCCCCAATAACCTGCTCTTTAGTAGATACAGTACCTGCTCTTGCACCACTAGTGGATCCTGTGCAACCCATGATTCCTCCTCCTCGATTACTTTATAGATTAAAAGTTGATGGATTGTGGACTATCCTTCAGGAGAAGTCCATTACGAGGGACACACTCCAGTACCATTATTTCAATCAGTTTACCCCTATAATCCTTCATGGGTCCGGGAGTTCGAATTATCATATGGTGAATTCATAGGAAAGGGAAAGAAAAAAGCTAATGCATTTAGACCAGTGAAGTCTGTCATGGTTAGGTGGAAGGAAGTTAGGTGTAACATCATGTACATTAATGATGTATTGGGTAGGGCTCTACATTCTAAACTTGCATAAGAGGGGTTGCCTATTACTCGGTCTTTGGATGAGTTAAATGGTTAGATGACACCCTTGATTTATGATACCACACCGAGGTTGATCAAGGCAGACTCCCCATCGAGAAGAAAGACTTGGATATTACTGCTGAATTCTTGTATGGCTTAATAAAAAACATCATAATGCCATCCAAGAAATGAGTCCATCCTCCGCCACCCTAAGGTGGTATTCCTTGGGTCGATAATTTCTAGGAGGATCATCAACTTGGTACTTCTTATATAGAAGGAGATATCCATTAGATCTAAAACTCCCAATAATTCCCTATGTTGATTAAGGAGATGTCTCCTATGTGAAGAGCTTGGATAGATCTCCCAAGTTCAACTAAAGGGATCCTTATATTCAAAGATTGCCTATGTTAAGGTTCGTGTCCCTATTTTATTCTATTGAGTTGTCGTAAGTTGGAAAAAGAGACTTAGAGTCTACCTATGTGCTTATGATATTAGATCCAAAACTCCCTATTGCTAATTAAGGAGATATCTCCTATGTGAAGAGCTTGGATAGATCTCCCAAGTTCAAGTAAAGGTATCCTTATAGTCAAGGATTTCCTATGTTGATGTTCGTGTCCCTATTTTATTGTATTGATTTGTCGTAAGTTGAAAAAAGAGACATAGAGTCTACCTATTTGCTTATGATATTATGTGTGTGTGTGTGTGAAGTGATGATTCTAACATATAATGTGCTATGAAAAGTTTTAAATTTCCATTATTTTCATTGCGATTATGCAATTAAAGATGTCTAAGGTCTTGTATAAGACCTCCGAAAGGTCGAGTACGTCGTGTTACTTCTAGAGGGTGCTCCCCGGTCGTGACTACCACTCCCTGGCAACATCGCCCTTTTGATTAATGTTTCAAGAACACTTCATCAATTTCTAAGTGTCAATGATCTCTAATAAGTATGTAACCCAACTAAATGAGTTGGGGTCAAATCCCATAGAAGTGGTACATGATTAAGATTCAATAGAAAAGTGTGAATATGCTCAAGTCATTGACATTATCGAATAAACACATAATTTAAATTATTGGGTTTCAGGAATGTCAAATATTGTGTTTGAAATAGATAACTACAATAGCAACGAGCAAAAAAAACTGTGAATATGAGACGGATTCTTGGGATGTGATTTGATTATAGACTAATGTAGACAAATGCATAATTGCAATTGTTAGTAAATTGCTGAAAATTGGTGAATAGGCTAGACTATAGAGGAGGTAAACTTTCTCTAGAACAATTTAACCTGAATCAAATCAATTTATCTCGAACATCTATAAGCATGCAAAATAAGAATAGCCTAATACTTATTCCATTAACTCTCTCGATCTAAATGTGTGGAAAAGGTTTTAGGACTTACTCTGTCAAGCTGAACCCGTGACAACCCAATACCCACAACCCATCAATGAAGAATCTTGGTTTTAAAGCCTCTTTCTCAACAAAGACAAAAACACCAAGGTAGAACAACATTTTCAACAATTATTCTTTAAATTAAACCACAATTAATGAGTGAAATCACTTCAAAACTACATTTAAACTAACAATCAGCAAAACACACAAGCTAAATAAGCCCATAATTACATAATCACACCCCAAGAATTGGGGGTTTAGCTAGACATCATAAAAAGACAGAAATGGTTACCAAATTGTGTTTTCATCAACTGGGTAAGATTAATTTTGTCTTTACAAAGTTCAAAATTAAGAATCTCAAATACCCATTGCCAATTTATCAAAACTAAAAAAAAAAATCAATTCTTCAAAGCTTAGGAAAATATTCCCTCACTACTCAGAGTTGAAAATCATAAACCGAGAATGATAGATTAAAATTTTTATCAAAAGATAGATATTAAGCTAAATATTCAAAAATGTATTTATAATTTCCAAAAATTGTGCAATGAAGGGCCACTTGGTAAAGTAAGTTGTGCTCGCCGAGCAGGTCGGCGATCCGCCCTTTAGTCAAGTGCATCGCCTTTTAGCCTTTGTCTATAGCATCCTCAAAGTCTATAACTTCAGGAAGATCCAACTCAACATCGTGGAACCACTCAACGAACCGCATACTGCTTTATTTCTCACCAATTGATGCTTCTTATCGTGATCAATGACACTACCCTATAGTATGAGTGTCAACGAATCGAAGTGAGTATAGTAACCCAACCAAGGGTTGGGGTCGTGTCCCAAAGGAGTGGTAATGAAAATAGTAGTTACACTAAAATTTGTTCTACTTATTATTAGTGTAAGAAATTATCAAAATGAAAACAAAGTAAATTCAATTTGTGACACCTTAGTGTCAAATATAAAAAAAAGGTTTTGTCACAAGTACTAAAACGATTAAAATAAAGGGAAAATCAAGTATGAGAGAAAGTTATCGGTGTGACCGCAATATATGTTGACGTAAATCAATGGACACATACTTTTGATAGGGAAATTTGCAAAATAATGGTAACTAGGATAAGCTTTAGGTGAAAGTAAATTCCCTATCTGAAAACTTACCCCACATCAAATGGGTTCCTCTTGGATACCCACTCCTCTAAATTAAATGAGCCAACGCCTTATCCACACCCACTTTGGATATGGCACTAGGGCTCACCGCCTCGGGCTGAACCTCATGTCCACCAACTCCCTAGGACATTAATTTAGCGGTCATTATTTCACGATCTCTATCTCTCTACAAGCCAAAAAACATGGGTGTTTTTTTATTTGCAACAACCCATTTAATTAAACCACAACCACTAGGTGAAATCACCATTAAAATGCATCTAATCCTATCAACAAACCAGACACAACAATAATATCAACACATATTTACTAAATCACATACCAAGAATGAGGGTTTTAGCCACACATCAGGAAATAATCAAATACACCTAAAATTGCAAGGAAATCAGATGGGTATAAGAAATTAAACCTTAATATGAGCAAAGGAAAAAGAATGGAGAGACCCACTTCTAATTTGAGGAATAAAAACTTCATTCTTGAAGACACCCACAAAACCCTCTCCAAATTTGAGAGAAAAATACAAAGTAATAAAGTTCTACATGTGAAAATTTATATTAATGTTCATACCCCTAAAAATAATAACAAAGGATACTATTTATAGACTTTAGATTTAGTGATAGTGAATCCTTTGGCAAACTTAGTCGTGAATCGCCGAGTGATTTGGCGATTCACCTTTCTTCTAGTTCATTGTCATTTGTGATTGCCTTCAACATCTATGCATTTTGGATCATTGGCCGGAATCATTCTGCTTCGAGAAACGACTCGGAAAAGCGGCTACTTCTTTTCATCGCCTTCTTAATCCACTTCCTTCATGGCTTCGCTTGCTGGAACAAAGGAAGAAATACATCGTTTCAGCTTATCGCCAAGTATACTTGGCGATGTTGAAGCTTCAACTTGAATTCTTTTCATCCTTTTTGTTCCCGTTGTGATCCTAATTGTGCATGCTTACATTAAAATTTCAAATACCTGAAACTTAAGAGTTTTCATCAGATATTAAGATAAAATGCGTATTTGATGATACTATTCACATTAAAATAAGCCCTAAATGAGTCCAATTTTAGGACTCATCAACGCCCCCAACTTAATCTTTTGCTTGTCCTGAAGTAATACTCAAGGTCAACAATTCAAATAGAATTTCTCAAGTAGTGCTACAAAAGCCTCAATCATGAACATACAATACAAAACTCATATTACTCATGCATTGCTCAATTATATATTCAAAGATTCAAGTTGAGACACACAATTACCAAAGATTCTCGTGCTCTCAATAATTGCTACTTATGCAAGTTCAAGTTCAACAAAAGTATTTAAATTCCCTTGCTCTCAATAATTGCTACTTATGCAAGTTCAAGTTCAACAAAAGTATTTAAATTCCCTTGCACAAAAAATTATTCAATATTCACACGCAAAGACTAATCATTTTAAGATCAAGAATCAGATGCAACGCTCATACTCAAAAATAGGAACACAATGCATGTTTCTACCCATAGGTTTGCCCTTACTTTTGATCGATCTTTTTTCGGTTTACTCAAAATCACAAAGGTCTTTCTAAGGCTGTAATGAGGCTGAGTTCAAATTTAAGGTCATTTAGGCTCAATAACTTTTTCCTCATGAGATTTGGTATTCTCGATATCTCTCTTATCTTCCTTCTTCAATACTTAGTTAAGTGCTACTAAGTCATCACTTTATTTTTCTTCATGCATTTGTTGGAAATCCAATATATTTTTTTACTTTTATTACACAATTTTCATTTTCATTCTTTTCTTTTCTTTTTATTTTCCTTTCGTTTATAATTTTTTATATGGAGGGTTTCCAATTTTCTACATTACCATAGGTTCGCGAAACTTTTCTTGCACTTCTTGACTTCTCCTTTCTCTTCTTACCACACCCTCAACATAGATTTTGGCCTAAGTTTGCTATTCACTTATATCACATAACAAAAGGATTATAGGTGGTGGATAACGTAAGGTTTAGGTTTCATCAAGGTTCTTCCAACGAAAAGGTAAGGCTTTAGGGTGTTCACAAGATTTTCACACACTCACGGGTAGGCCACAAAAGAGGTATATGTCAAAGGTTGTTTACACTATATAATATTTATAAGATCATCTCAAGAGGACACCTTTCTAATCAATCAGACTAACACGGGCAAATTCTAGGTTTATTCAGGCAAGATTCAAAGTAATGTAAACACACAAGATATTTACACTTATGTCAAACAAGACTACATACTTTCGCTAGTGTTCATTGGTCAATACAGAAGAATCAATTCAAGAAATGGTTAATCACAGCGAGATGTAAAGAATTCACATATTATCTATGCAACTTCGTATGTTCTCATCGTAGCCGCTCATTCATGTTTGTTCGATGGAGAGAATCATTAAAGTCATCGGTATTGATCAAAACAGATACTCTAATTTTTTACAGGAACAACCACTTTCAACACAAGGGGTGGAAAAATTTTTAAAAACTGCAAATTTTTTGGAAGGGTCAAAATTATTTTGGAATTATGACACCAAAAGAGAGTCATAAGCTCAACTAATCTCGAAAGCAATTTTTAAAAACATAATCAAAACATATAACCCAAATATATATAAAAATACAAGTATTCATACAAAGCAAACTACGGTGGGACTCTACCCACCACAAACAAAATTGTTTGTCCTCAAATACAAAGATTAGTACAAAAATGAAATGAAAGTAAGACAAAGAGAAAGGTTAAGAGAAATCTTACCTATGTGGTCTCTCCTCCTGATCACTGCCTTGAGCACTACATAAAGTGTTGAAGTGTTAGGGACAATAGGGGTTGTTGTGGACGTCTCAGCATGCGCTGACTATATCTTCAGTTGCACTACTGTACCTGCTTATGCTGCTGTTATTTCCTATTCAGTCTCACCATCGGTGTCTGCAGTTGCCACCTCTTAAGGTGCATCCCAATCCTCTATGGTTATCATCAAGTAATTGAATTCAACATACTTTAGATAATTTGTATATGTCCACATTCTTGCAACATCAACTTGTAAGACACATCTCAAGTGGCCTCCCTTAACTTCGCTCTTATCCTGTAACTCTGACGGTCAATTTATTGACAGAGGTATGGATAAGAGCAAGTGCAACATCTAAGCTCTCTCAATCATCCCTCTGACAAAATTATCTAGTCTAGATGCCCGTATCTGAGCTGATTAGGCCAAACATCCCTCATCTGGATCATACCTTAAGTTAATTTGATCGGCTGAGATGAAGAATAAGCACTTGGATCCTATGAAAAGTAGGAAGGAGTAATGTACATGTGGGCCTAGAGGCTGGTGTGGGGGCTGATGCATCTTCAAGTAGCATGTCAATATAAATCTCTTGACTAGGATCAACGGGAGCTGCTCCCCTCATGTCAGCCTTCTCTTGGTTGTTCTCGGCTTCAAATCGTCGGATATTAGTGGAAGCTGAAGGAATAATCGCAAGGTCTCTTTATTGGTTCTGAGGCACTCCAGGACGTGTTTATAGCTCAGTAACCAAATTAAGAAACGACAGGGAAGTATGCCTCTATTTGTCCCTTATAGTCGTTTCTTGTGAAATCAATAGGCCCAGATTGATACTCCTGTGATACATGATGCTTTCAAGGAAGGGTGCCTTGGGAAGACGCAGAACAGACTCATTCTGAGACGACATGATAGTGTTTGTGATGAAGCTACACCAATATCTGGAAGCCACATTTAAATCTCAATTGTCGGTAGAAGCTCCAACCCCAGTCCATCAATCAATGTTTTTTGAGATTATAGGTCCCATCCATTGTCAGATCTGGGGAGCACCCTCTAAAAGTAACATGGCATAATCGATCTCTAAGAGGTCTTATACAAGCCCATAGTTATCATTCATCGCATTGTCATAATAAATTTAGTGGAAAATATAAAACTTTTCATAGCACATCATATGCTAGAAATATCACTTCATATATCTATAAAATAGAAGTCATAATACATATTTAGAACCTATGTCTCTTTTCCATATTAGACTCAATAATTTTAGAGTACATTAGGGACAGGGCCCTTAAGACATAAAACATAAGTACAAACTTATACATTTTACAGTAAAGTCATTGCATAGGATATCCTTGGACTTAAGGATTCCT
The DNA here is from genome assembly GCF_001406875.1 of Solanum pennellii. Taxonomy (NCBI): domain Eukaryota; kingdom Viridiplantae; phylum Streptophyta; class Magnoliopsida; order Solanales; family Solanaceae; genus Solanum; species Solanum pennellii. The sequence goes on from NC_028643.1 coordinate 53,259,271, forward strand.
TTCCTAGATCTTGGGAATGACATATCAAGCTCCTCAATAATATAGACATCCTTTAATCATCCATAACCTACACTTTGTGTAAAAAGTAGATAAGAATGGGATTAGTACATGAATGCACTAATTATGGCAACCATGCAAAAACATGCATTTAAAATGGACTTTTTCTTGAAATCACACATCATGCCTTTTTGAGTAAATCTTTAAAAAAAAATACTTTATGCAATATCATTTATATCATTCACATACTTCATATTAACATATTCGAAGTCCAAACATTACATAAGATCACATATAGAATTTATGATATTTTCAAGTCACATCACAGTGAGTTACTTTCCCTTAACAGTGAACTATATTCTCTTTTATTCATTAACCTCCCAAGTAACCCTCTAGTGATACTTGGTGCAATGCATCACCTTAAGCTCACAAAGAAAGCATTCATACAACCTACATAAACCAACACCTATCATTATATAAGCATAAAACATCAAAGACACATTTAAGTCAAGACTTATACGGTTTATAGTAAGTTACACCCATTTACACGTACATTTACTTCTTTTAATATACATCATTATACTACCTTGTTCATGACACAATATTTGTATACAAGTCAAACAAACATATGAAGCCCAAAACCCCATACATTCTTAATAAACCCTTCATGAGACCATAAACCTTAACATTCAATTCATACATCAACAAGTAAGTGAAGGCAACTTCATTCATGTAAATACAATATCTTCATCATATAGTCATTTAGACCAACATAGTGCATATAAGGATAAGATCACATCTTATAGATTCATATCATGCACATCTTCATAACAGGTAGACATACTACAATGTCATGCATATGGTCATAAGCATAACCATGCAAATTAGAACACCTTACTAGGACTTCCTAAGGAGCTACTTGTGCAATGTCTAGATGGTTTCATTACTTCCTCCTATACTAAGTAACCTCCCTTAAGTCCTCCTAGTTAGGATCCTATTCATTTACTTCCATATTCCATTTTACATAAGGGAAACTATAGCCTTAACCAACACTAAGACCATTGGTGTTAAACATTGAATTTGGTTTTGTCCCCTCACACCAAAAAGAGGGCATCTTACTTGCCAAGGTAAGACATGAGTATCATACTAGCATATTAGGTAATATCACTTGCTAGATCCTATATGGAAATAGCTCCAGGATGGAGGATCATACATTTATAAGGAGGCTGCAAATGGTAGAATATGGATATTATAGGATGAAAGTTGGCATGACATCAAGTTAATAAAAAGTTCAGCTCAAATGATTCATTGTCAGATAAATGAAAGGAGCAAAGGATATCAATTTAATCTCATAGTGGTATATGGATTTAATATCTTAGAAATGAGGAAAAGCTTATGGAATGATTTGAAGATGTTGGCTCACAATGTTTCTGATCCTTGACTCATAATAGGAGACTATAATGTTATTTTATCCCCTCAAGATAGATTAGATGGAGCTCCTGTTACTTTGGATGAGATAAGGGATTTTGAAGAATGTGTTAAGGACATGGGAATCACTGAAGTACAATGGAAAGGTAATTATTATACTTGGACCAATAAACAGATTGATAATGCCAGAATTGCTAGTAGAATTGATAGAGCTTTTGGGAATGAAGTTGGATGGATAAATGGGGTCATGCTGCTATAGAATATGGGAATCCAGGTGTGTCTGATCATAGCCCTCTGCATTTTCTACTCCATCAAAGTTATCATCAGATCAGAGTGAGCTTTAAGTTCTTTAATGTTTGGATTGAACATGAATCCTTTATGGAACTGGTGGATAAAATCTGGAAGCAGAAGTATGGAAGTGAAGTAATGAAGGGAATATGGTATAAGTTGAAGGCACTCCAACCATTCTTGAGGCAATTGAATAGGAAAGAGTTCCAATACATAGGCCAAAAGATTCAGAAGACAAGAAGTGAACTTGCAGACCTTCAAGAGCATCTATATAGCCAGGCAAAGGATGAGATAGTTACTAAAGAGAAGGAGTTACTAATAAAGCTGGAGAAGTGGTCAATGATAGAAGAAAATGCTTTAAGGCAAAAAGCAAGAGCAAGATGGATCACACTGGGAGATGCAAACAACAAGTACTTCAGTTCAATGATAAAGGAAAGAAATCAAAAGAAGCATATTAAAAGTATACTATCACTAGATGGAAGGATGTTATATGAACCCCAAGAGATTCAAGAGGAGTTTGTTATGTTTTATAAAAGCCTTATGGGATCTTCAGCAGGTGAACTTCCAGCTATAAATGCTCAGGTGATGAAGAGAGGGCCTGTTTTATCAAGGCAGCAAAGACTTCAATTGTGTACAGACATAACAGAACATGAGATTTATACACCATTGCAGTCTATTGGGAATGATAAGGCTCCAGGGGTAGATGGTTATAATGCATTTTTCTTTAAGTATACTTGGAAGATTGTTAAAAAAGATGTTATTGAAGCTGTCAAAAACTTCTTCACAACAGGAAAGTTGTTTAAGCCTTTCAACTGCACTCTTGTTTCTTTAATTCCAAAGGTTCAAAGTCCTAAAAATATGAAGGAATATAGGCCAATTGCTTGTTGCACTGTGATCTATAAAATCATTTTAAAGGTGATAACAAGAAGAATGCATGATGTTATGCCTGATGTTATATGTTAGAGTCAGGCTGGATTTATACCAGGGAGGAAGATTGCAGATAACATTATTCTGGCTCATGAGTTGGTCAAGACTTATACAAGGAAGAATATTTCTCCTAGAAGCATGCTTAAGATTGATCTACAGAAAGCCTATGATTCAGTTGAGTGGCCTTTTTTAGAACAAGTAATGGTAGGATTGGGATTCCCAGAGATGTTTATCCAGTGGGTGATGCATTGTGTCAAAAAAGTGAATTATACTATTGTTGTTAATGGGCAAACTACTCAAAGAATTGATGCAGCTAAAGGCCTCAGACAAGGAGATCCTATGTCACCTTTCTTGTTTGCTATAGCAATGGAATACCTCAGTAGGCTCCTCAAAGGGCTTAAAGAAGAGAAAACTTTCAAATATCATCCTAAATGCTCTAAGTTGGCCATTACTCACTTATGTTTTGAAGATGATTTACTTCTGTTTTCAAGAGGAGATTTGGAGTCCATCAAGATTCTTCAAAGGTGCTTTTGAGAGTTCTCTCAAGCTTCAGGACTGCAGGCAAATCTCACAAAAAGCTCTATATACTGTGGTGGAGTTCAGATGGAGGTAAGGCAACAAATTATGCAACAGCTTGGTTATACAATGGAAGAGCTACCTTTCAAATACTTGGGAGTGCCTCTCTCAACAAAGAAGTTGACTATAATACAGTGGTATCCACTCATAGACAAGATCATGGAAAGAATCAAATCATGGACAGCAAAAAAATTGTCTTATGTAGGAAGAACTCAACTGATTAAGACTGTTCTGTTTGGAGTACAGTCTTACTGGGCTCAACTTTTTATCATTCCTGCAAAGATAATTAAAGTGATTGAAGGATTCTGTAGAAGCTACTTATGGTCAGGGGTTGGCTATGTTACAAAAAAAGGCATTGATAGCATGGGAGAAAGTGTGTTGTCCTAAAAGTGAAGGAGGTATAGGGCTGATCAATATGAAAGTGTGGAATAGAGCTGCAGTTGCTAAACTTTGTTGGGATCTAGCTAACAAGGAAGATAAGCTATGGATTAAATAGATACACACATACTATATAAAAGGGCAAAGAGAATGGCAGAGGAGGAAACATGCAAGCAGGATGATACAAAAAGTAATGAATGCAAAGCAAATTGTGGAACAGGTTCAGCAAATGCAAAGGAAAAGTAAAGGGGTGATAGTAGAGAAGACATGTGTGCTATGCAAGAATGCTGATGAAAATGCAGAACATCTGTTTATGCAATGCAACTTTGCTAGGAGAATGTGGGGGAGACTGCTAAGCTGGATAGAGCAACAAAGTAATGTTCCAATGACATAGGAGCAGTTTATGCAGTGGTGTATTCTTCATGGAAAAGGGAAGAGCTCAGCATCACAAATGTTCAAGATTATACTGGCTAAAGGCATCTATGGATTGTGAATGGAGAGAAATAGTAGAATTTTTTGAGCACAAGAGCAAAAATGAGGATCAAATAGTTAAAGATATAGCCTATGTAACTATTGCTAGAACTCCTTCTAGAATGAAGGAAATTGTAAGTCAATTGACATTTAAGTAATAGTTAGGATTGTAGGTGTAGTTCGTTGGGTTTGATTTTGAGTTTGAAGCATGTTGTGATAGCTGCTTGGATTGTATTGACTGTTCTTGGTAATTAATAAAATGTAGCTACCAAAAAAAAATAATAGTAACAATAATAATAAATAATATTAATAATTATAATAATAATAATAATAATAATAACAATAATAATAATAATAATAGTATAATAATAATAATAATAATAATAACAATAATAATAATAATGATTATAATAATAATAAAAATAAAATAAAAATAATAAATAATAAAATAATAATAATCACGATGATGATGATGATGATAATAATAATAATAATAATAATAATAATAATAATAATAATAATAATATTAATATTAATCAAAATAATAATAATAATGATGATGATGATAATAATAATAATAATAATAATAATAATAATAATAA
>NC_028643.1:53264204-53266704 GCF_001406875.1 Solanum pennellii
ATTATAATTATAATTATAATTATAATTATAATTATAATTATAATAGTAATAGTAATAGTAATAGTAATAGTAATAGTAATAGTAATAGTAGTAATAATAATAATAATAATAATAATAATAATAATAAGAATATTAATAGCAATAACAATAACAATAATATTAACAATAATAATAATCATAATAATAATAATAATAATAATAATGATAATAATGATAATAAAAATAATAATAATAATAATGATAATAATGATAATAAAAATAATAATAATAATAATGATAATGATAATAATGATAATAATAAAAATAATAATAATAATAATAATAATTATTATTATTATTATTATTATAACATTAATTATAATAGTAATAGTAATAGTAGTAGTAGTAGTAGTAGTAGTAGTAGTAGTAGTAATAATAATAACAATAACAATAATAATAACAATAATAATAACAATAACAATAAAAATAACAATAATAATAACAATAACAATAATAATAATATTAATAATAATAATAATAATAATAATAATAGTAATAGTAATAATAATAAGAAGAAGAATAATAATAAAATAATAAAAATAAAAATAATAATAATAATAATAATAATAATGCTTCTAAAAATAATAATAATGATGATTATAATAATAATAATAATAATAAAATAATAATAATAATAATAATAATAATGATAATAATAATAATTATAATAATAATAATTAAAATAATAACTATAATAATAATAATAATAATAATAATAATAATAATAATAATAACAACAACAACAACAACAATAGTTGGAGAATGCCCTGGGTACAATACTATGAAGAGATATATAATGATGAACTGGTCAAGTGTGAGTAAACCTGAAGTGTTTCTTCATGAGGATGGATACTATTTAATCAAGTTTCAGAAGATTAGTGACATGAATGAGATTTTGTTCTCTGGGCCATATACTATCAACAATCGACCAATCATCCTGAAACAGTGGTGTCCTGAGTTTGATTTTGGAAGTGAATTCCTAACAAATATTCCTTTATGGGTGAATTTTCCAAAATTGCCTTTAAACTGTTGGGGTGTGGGATCTTTGAGTAGGATTGCAAGTGCTATAGGAGTTCCCCTCTTTGTTGATGAATGTACCACCAAGCAAACAAGGATCTCATATGCTAGAATGCTTGTTGAAGTTAATGTTACAAAAGCTATACCTCAGAAGATAGCAGTAGTGGATCCAAATGGGAAGACATTTATGCAAGATGTAGTGTTAGAATGGAGGCCTCAATACTGTGATAGGTGCCAGAAGATAGGGCATCTATGTCAAGTGGAGCCTGCACCAAAAGAAGAGATGCCAAAGAGAAGAAGGCCATGGAAAAAAGTAACTCAAACTTGGCAGTATAAAGGTCCAATTTCACAAAAAATTGAGCAAGAGAAGATGGATGAACAAAGACAAGAGAACAATCTTAGCCCACATGAAAATAAGCAGGAGGAAGAACAGGAGATAGGAAAGAAACTAGATCAGCAAACACCAAGGAATGATGAGCAGTCTTATGTAGATAGGCAGCTGGACTTGAGTTTGGCTAACTTTCCTATGCTGAAAGTTATACCAACAAGGAATGGTTTTGAGAGTCTCATGCATAACAAAATGGCTTCACTATCTGTTGATAGAGGTGGAGCATCAAAGACTTGTTGATGAAGTGGTTTTTCTGGAATGTGAGGGGTATGAATAAAAGGTATAAGCAGGAGAAGATTAAACTGCTGTTACAAAAGAATTAAGTTACTTTGGCAGGGTTAATTGAAACAAGAGTTAAAGAGAAAAATATGAAAACAATTCTTAAAGGGATAACTCCAGGGTGGAAGATGTTACATAATTATACTGATAGTCCTAATGGAAGAATTTGGTTGGTTTGGGATGATAATTGGTATGAGATTAAGATGATTAATAGCTCAGCTCAATTTCTGCATTGTCAGGTTAATGAAAGAAGCAAAGATTATCAGTTTATAGTGACTGTGGTGTATGGCTTTAATACAGTTGAACAGAGGAAAAGTTTGTGGCAAGAAATGAAGACAATGTCAAAAGGTGATACTCAACCTTGGCTCATTGTAGGAGATTTTAATGCTATTCTTTCTACTAAGGATAGGTTAGATGGAGTTCCTGTTACTAATAATGAGGTAAAAGATTTTGGTGAATGCGTGAGAGATATGGAGGTTATTGAATTGCAATGGAAAGGCAACTACTATACCTGGACTAACAAGCAGTGTGGGAAAGATAGAATATCAAGCAGAATTGATAGAGCATTTGGAAATGATGAATGGATGGATAAATGGGGACATGTTATTTTAGAATATGGGAATCCAAGCATATATGATCATAGCTCTATGATGATACTGTTACAAAAAACTCAGCAACATGGGAAAGTCAGCTTTAAGTTTTTTAATGAATGGACTGAACATGAGAGCTTTATGGAAATGGTGGAGAATATATGGAGAAAAGACTATGGAAATAGTA
>NC_028643.1:53271704-53342273 GCF_001406875.1 Solanum pennellii
CTTATAATTTTAGAATAAAGAAGTTGCAATTCGTACAGGATTTTCTTCGGCCAATCATATTTAAGTGACATGGTATATAGGCTTTATGGAGCGGACTTATCATCTTTGACACATGCCATGCTTTTATTAGTTTCTTATTTTATTTGTCATGCCACATCATTTGCCCCGTGTCGCCAAGATGGGCATCTAGAATGAGATGAAATTGAGCTTAAAATATTGTGCTCATCCATTGTAGCCCAAATCAATATTTTAGAGTTTAATTAAATCCATATTTATTGAACTTAAATATTTAACTCAATTATATAATCCATAATATTTATTTAAATTAATATATTTATGAATTTAATTTAATCCGAATTATTTTATAAATTTATATTTAATAAATTTTAAATAATTATAAACGTCTCTGCTTCAAGTCTTGTCAGAAAAATATTTTCATCAAAACTAGAGTTGAAATATTAATTATATGACAACTATATGCCATATATTTTAAATGCCATAAATTAATATACCACTATAATATAATTGGACAAAAATAATTAAAGTGGAAATATACATGAGCTCATTTGGCCACGTGGCTATTTTTACTTTCATTGTCCAGTTGGAATTAGGGGAGATAATGACTTTATACTCTCCTTAACAAATTAGAATTTCAAGCATGCATGTTTCCTTGTAAGTTTTGGTGTCTATAGTTTAGTTAAAAGAGGAATCTTTATTCATATAGCAGAGGATTCCATGCCTCTGTTTTTGAGCATTATAAATAGATGCTTCCTCTATTTTTTTTTTATCGTCAACAGTGTAAGCATCTTTCTTTTTTTGCAGGTTCTCTAGCGTTTTGACGTGCGGGCATCCTTTTGGGTCTTCTACGAGCCAACATCAAGGTTCGTGTTTTTTTAAGCTATTATTTTATTATTTTTTTTTTATTTTTTTTGCCTTTATTTTTCAAAGGAAATATAAATAATATTTAGATTTTGCGGAGGCTAAACTATCAAGAGTTTTATCACAATACAAGAGTTTGATCTTGAGGTGTCAAATGGATGTGTTTAACGACTCCGTCTTGAAGATAAATACTACTCTCAAGGTGTTACAAGGTCTCGAATGCTTAACCAACTTGAGGTTTTACTAGGATACCGTGTAAAATTCCAGACTTGAAAAAAATAATACTCTCAAGGTGTTACAAGGTTCCGAATGCTTAACCAACTTGAGGCTTTACTAGAATACAGTGTAACTTTTCCGCCTTGAAAAAAAATAATACTCTCAAGGTGTTACAAGGTCTCAAATGCTTAACCAATTTGAGGCTTTACTAGAATACTGTGTAACGTTCCCTCCTTGAAAAAAATAATACTCTCAAGGTGTTTCAAGATCCCGAATGCTTAACCAACTTGAGACTTTACTAGAATACCTTGTAATATTTCCTCCTTGAGAAAAAAAATAATACTCTTAGGATGTTACAAGGTCCCAAATGCTTAACCAAGAGGCTTTACTAGAATGTCGTGTAATGTTTACGCCTTAGAAAAATAATACTATCAAGGTATTACAAGGTCCCTAATGCTTAAATTATTCGCCCCTTCTTAACTACCCTTTTTTTCCGAATTTTATCTTCTTTCGTGCATCATTATAAATAAATATTAACACTTCTTTTTGCAGTTTGAACAATGTTTTTTTCAAGAATTATGCTTGTACATCTTCTAAACTCGAATATCTCATCGTTGGAGCAGAGGGTAGTACGATGTAAACTAAGTTTTTGGTCGAGGAATCTATTGTTGGTCGTTATGCTGATCCATGGCCACAATTGGAAACACACTTTATATGAGAAGTTGGACATCTGAATACGATCATAAATCTAATTAATCCTCCAAAGTGTGGTATCTTGAGAAATCAATTCCTCATTGTACAAACATTGCGAGCACTCTTTCAAATTTAGGTCGTCGCATGATTCAAGAAGAACTACGTTGGGGAGACAACATTGTCTTTGAAGGTGAATATCACTACATTCCGGGGTACTGGGAATGGACAGAAGATGTCTTAGGCAAAAATGGGCAAACTCTAAACAATGCTTGTATTAGTGATGCTGTATTTGCTTTCCTTTTTATTTATGATCGGAACTCCAATATTATACAAGCCTTTTGTAAGGCTTGGTGCCCTCAAACAAATACATTACTTACATCTGCTGGGGAAACATACATATCTCTTTGGGACCTGCATATTCTTGGTGGCTTGCCAATTAATGGAATCCCTTATGAAGAAGTGATACCAAATCCACAGAACTTACAGGATTTAATGACAAGAGGGAAAGATTTCTCCCACAAACTTGTGAGTGTATGTTTGGTGCCTTTCATCATCTTAAAGAGGAAAATCATGGTAATGTGGGAGTCTTTTTTAATAAATGGATAAAATTTTGGTGTAAGAAAGATCACAAATATGAGCGAGCTCTCCCAAGGAAAGAGAAGAAATCTCGACGTCTGTCGTCTACTCATAATCCTGCATGTGAGATACCTACTGAGATAAACACATGGTCAAGTACTCAAGAGATGGTATTTTCTAAGCTTGTAGCGAAACACCAGAAATATGAGACTTATCTAACGACCTTTTTGTCATGTTGGTTATGTGCCTTTGTATTTCCGTATGAAGAATGGAATTTCATTCGGCATGAGACTTTCAAGGCAACAAGCTTAATGGTGAGCAGTAAAAGGGTTAGCCTTGCGGTTCCGGTCTTAGCAAGCATATATCATGGCTTAAATAAAATTTCAAATTCTTCACAGTTAGACCATGTAAGAGTTTGCTTTTCCATACACTATGTTTATGGTTGGCTTTCGTATTATCTCAAGACACACTATCCGCTACTAGTGGACCTTCTCTACCACGAATGGCGGTATATTCTGGAGAAGGTGCTGCAAAATATTTTGACAAAGATGAAGCAAGAAAACATGTTCATTGGGGGGAAAGTAGTGTATGGAATGCAACCATGCTTAGTAGGCCTCACCCAACTTATTATATTGATGATGACAAAGCACCAGATGTGTTGTGTTCAATCACAAAAGGAAGTACATCTTAGGTATTTTGGGAAGAGATCTGTGGAGAACTTTCCAAAACTTCTCTAAACAATATTTCATCTTACAAAGATGATATTTTTGAGATTTTCAAGGAGATGAGTGAGATGACTTTATTAGATCTTTCACCATCGAGGAGCTTGGTAGATTCTCTTTTTGATAATGCTACTTCTTATGATCAAGAACACTCTAATTTTGTTGAAAAGGCGCATGAAGATAAGAAGATGGAGTTGCTTTCCAATGCCAAAGATTGTCTGGAATAATTCAAAGTAGAGGAGGGTGAGAAGGCAAAACATGTTTCTTCTAACAAGAAATCACTAAAAAAGGTTAAGAGGAAGCCAACAACTTTACAACGAGAGCAAGAGGGATTTTAAGTTGTTTTAGAAGCTGCTAACAAGAACGTCGAGGAGATTCAAGCCAAGATTTTAGCTACAGAAGATGAGATATCCCCGTATGAAAATATGATCTTATTAAAGCCTGAAGATTTAATTCGTATGGAACAGAAAAGAGAGTGCTTGAAGGCTAGTCATCAAGATTTGACCAACTACAAGATACGCTTAGATTAGGATTTTATTGTCTTCCCCCTTTTTTTTTCTTTAGCATTTGATTGATGTTTTAGACAATTTTATAGTAATGAAGCTCTTTCGTTTTTTTTCTTCATATCATGCATTATTTATTGCATTCTTTGATTTGAATTTGGTCTTTAATTCTTGATTACAAGCTTTTAGTAATTCAAAGCCATTCCATATTTTTCATGCCAATAAGAATGAATATATAAGTTCCACATTTTTTCTTAAGTTTTCACATTCAAACTTGACGTATGAATTTTGTGGAATTTGATGCTTCGACTCATAAAAAGTTTTAGGACCTTAACTTATAAATTCATAGAATTCGAAGACATTGTCTTGCAACTTTGTTGATGCAAACTTGTAGGACTTATCTCAATATTTTATAGAACTTGAAGACTTCAACTTGTATACTAGAAGGATTTGAAGAATTCAACTTGCATACTTATATGAATCTAAAGACTTCAAGTCTACTGTCAAAGAAGCTCATATTTCATAGGGTTTTCCCCCTCCATTGACCCATCGATACTTCGTACAAGCCTAAAGTTTGATGAGACAAAAGATAAAATAAAATATACAGATCAATTTGACTTTCATGCGACAAATCAAGTGGGAACATTTGATTTTTTGACACTCATGCAAATAAACTTAGAATATGGTTCTAAGTGCCTACTTACCTCAATTAAGAGGATCAAGTCACAACGTAATTCTGGAGGAATGAGTGGTTTTTTTTGTTGTGTTGTAAACAATTTATACTCTTGCGGGCCACGAGCGACATGCACTTTAGGCTCGTACCTTAAGGAGCATCATTTTTCATCAAGGGTAGTACCTCTTTAAGAATTTTGCATTAATAGGACTGATGCTTATGTCATCTGCATCAACTAGCTTGTAAGCACCATATGAATATGCTTCTTGTACAACATAAGGTCCATCCCACTTTGAGGTAAAATTCCCCCTAGACTTGTACGAAGTATGGGTCTTCTTACCGTGAGAACTTGGTCTCCAACTTGGAAGCACCTCAATCGAACCTTATTATTGAAAGCGCGAGAAAGACGATCTTGATAATATTCAAGGTTTTGATAGGCTTCTAGCCTATTTTCATCAAGTGCTTTTAACTCAGCAAGACCCAATAGAGCATTTTCTTCTCTAGTGAGCCCTTCTTGAATAGAAAGTCTTAAGAAAGGTATTTGATGCTTGAGTGGTAGGACTGTTTCAACACCAAAAGCAAATGAATATGGTGTTACTTGAGTTGCAGTGCGATATACTGTCCTATATGACCACAAAGTTTCTTCAACTCTTTCATTCCAATCTCTTTTGGACTTGGAGACAACTTTCTTGAGAAGGTTGCATAAAGTCTTATTGAGTGCTTCAACGAGACCATTGGCAGCAGCATGATACATAGAACATTTACGGTGCTTGAAGCCAAAGAGGTCACAAATTTTATTCATTAACTTGTTATCAAATGGCTTTCCATTGTATGTTATTATATAGCACGGGATGCCAAAGTTGTATATAATATTCACTCGAATAAAATTTGCAACATTATCTTTCTTCACTTCGTTAAGAGCAACAACTTCAACCCATTTTGAGAAGTAATCAATTGCGTCCAAGATGTACAAATGTACAACAGAAGATTCTTGCAGTGCTCCCATAATATCCAATCCCCAAGCGTCAAACGACCAAGATGTGATAGTTGGGTACAATATTTCGGGCGGCTTATGTATGAAATTCGCATGAAATTGACAAGACCATTGGCTGCAGCATGATACATAGAAGATTTACGGTGCTTGAAGCCAAAGAGGTCACAAATTTTATTCATTAACTTGTTATCAAATGGATTTCCATTGTATGTTATTATATAACACGGGATGCCAAAGCAATAGATAATATTCACTCGAATAAAATTTGCAACATTATCTTTCTTCACTTCTTTAAAAGCAACAACTTCAACCCATTTTGAGAAGTAATCAATTGCATCCAAGATGTACAAATGTACAACAGAAGATTCTGGTAGTGCTCCCACAATATCCAATCCCCAAGCGTCAAACGACCAAGATGTGATAGTTGGGTGCAATACTTCGGGCGGCTTATGTATGAAATTTGCATGAAATTGACAAGAATCACACCTTCGAGCATAATCTAAGCAATCCTTCACCATGGTTGGTCAATAAAATCCCATCCTCTTTATGTGAAAGTGGAGTTTTGGTCCGGATTGATGTGATCCACACACTCCTGAGTGTGCTTCTTGCAGATCTTGAATTGTGTCTTCCTCTCCCAAACATCATAGTAGAACACCCTCAAATGATCTTCTATATAATGTGTCCTTGTAGTAAAAGAAACGAGGTGCACGACGACGAATGTCAGTCTTTCTCTTTGGATTTTCTAGAAGTATCCTATAACACATGTAATCAATAATGGGTTTTCTCTAATCTTCCTCTGCAGCTTCAGAAATGACAACGAGATGCTCAAACTCCTTTTCTTTATATTCTTCCTCATTTGGCGGTGGTACCATCCATTTCTGACAAATAGTAACTTGTGTTAGATCAGGATGGGTTAGCGTTGAAGCTAGGGCACCCAATGTATCAGCTCTTTTATTTTCCGTTCTACGCACATGTTGAAGGGTCACATCTCCAAACTATCCTATTAACTTTTGAGCATAATTTTTCACCTCATAACTTCCCAAGAGGACGTTGATCACCACTGAGAGTCACCAAAAACTTCTAAGTGTAATTGGTTCATGTCGACAGTCATCTCAAGTCCAAGTATCAATGTTTAATATTCAGTGAGATTATTTAGCAATATTGCGTCAAAGTAAAGGATAATGGTAGAATCTCTTCTTACAAAATGATGAACACTACACCAGCTCCACCACGATGTGTAGTCCCATCAAAGTACATTCTCCAAGGAGGTTGAATTTCAATGGACATTGCATCTTCATCGAGAAGCTCATTAGTTAACTCCCAATCATCAGGTATCAGATGGTCTACCAAGAAATCTGCTAATGTTTGTCCCTTCATAGATTTTTAAGGGTTGTACACAATCTAAAATTGTTGGAATTCGAGGTACCATCTTGCTAGTCGGAAACTAAGGACGTGTTTTGACATAAAAAACTTGATGGGATTTTCTCTAGAAATAAGGCAGACAACATGAGCTTGAAAATAATGCTTCACATTTTGAGTTGAGAAGACAAGTGTCAAGCATAACTTTTCAATTCATGAATAATTTAGCTGATTCGGTGTCATCGTTCAACTTAAGTAACAAAGAGTGTTTTCTTTGCCTTCACTATTTTCTTGAGCTAACAGGGCTCCTACAGACCTTTCTTGTGCTGCAATGAAAGTACCAATGGTGTTGGGAAGTAGGAGAACATATAAAGTAGTTTTAATAATTGATAAATTTAAGGCATGGTGTATACAATTATGAGAGATTGCAGCAAAGAAGAAAAAGTATAGAAATAAAGAAGGAAACAAATATGGAAAGAAATAAAGAAGGAAAGAAATTAAAAAGTAGCAATCCAAGTCAAAGAAGGAAAGAAATAAAGAAGTTAACGAAAGAAGTAAATATAGACAAATTCAAGAAGGAAAAGGATTTGTAATTCCTTTCCTTGTAGAAGTTGAAGACAATTAAAACTCTATACAAGGATCAAGAAGTTGAAGGAAAAAAACGTCTTTACATAAACAAAAATCGAGAGAATTTTCCAGTAAAGCTAGATATATTGCATATTCACGAAATATATCATCTTGAGAGAAGTAATTTTTTGAAGAAAAAACGCAGAGCTTTGTCATAGCAATGTAAGAACCTGGTTCACGTAATATGTTCCACATTGAACTAAAACGCAACGCTTTGTCACAGCAACGTAAGGACCAGGTTCACGAAATCTGTTCCACTTAGAACTATTGAATGTTGAAGTCTGATCAATTAAAGTCTAGGGTTATTAGTCTTTTGTTGATTTGTTCTAGGTGTATTATTGAGTTGTAATAAATCCTATATTGTGCAACAAGAAGTGGGTTTGACTTACTGGGAGTTGAGTCTTGAGAGAATTGTAATAAGAAGTGGGTTTGACTTCTTGGGAGAGAGTTTGTGAGAATTGAAAACAAGAAGTGGGTTTGACTTCTCTGGTGGTTAGAGTTAAGAAGAGTTGAGAGTCTTTCTAAACAAGAAGCGAGTTTGACTTCTTGTTGAGTGGAGAGTTTTTGATTATAGTTAATCGAAAAGGATAGAAATTTAGAGTTAGATTCATTGATTAATTGAATTGTAAATCTTGAATTAATATAAAATTTTGGTCTGTTTTTTCCCTTCCTTGAGTTAGGAAGGTTTCCACGATAAATCTTTGTTTTATTGTGTTACGACAAAATTACAAGAACCTAGTTCTTGTATTAGGGGTAAGGTTTCTTCAATTGGTATCAGAGCAGGTCTTTTCATTAAAAGACTAACATCTTGAAAAGGATCAATGGTTACACAACCTACACCACAAAAAGAAGCTTCTCAAACTCGACCACCACTATTTATTGGAAAGTAATACGGATGGTGGAAGAATCACATGATGGATCACTTAATAGGAGAAAATCCATACTTATGGGGAATCGCGTTGGACGGTCCAACCATACCCAAGAAGAATGAAACTGATGGAACCACTCGAGTACCAAAGGATAGGAAAGAATTGAATGTTGCGAATAAACTTGCAATTCAAAATAATGCTAAAGAAAAAAAGATCTTGATATGCGGAATAATTCCAGATGAATACAATCGAATCTCATTATGTCAAGATGCAAAATCAATATGAGAAACTTTGCAAACTGCGCATGAAGGAACAACTCAGCTAAAGAAGTCTAAAATAGATAACTTGAACAGACAATACGAACTGTTTCGAATGGCAGAAGGTGAAACAATCCAAGAGATGCACACCAGGTTCACTGCTATCATTAATGAAATCTATTCACTAGGTGAAATAATTCCCAATAGGGAGGCAGTCGGAAAACTTTTGAGTGTTCTTCCAGAATCTTGGGAAAGCAAAGTAGAAGCCATTACTAAAGCTCGTCATCTAGATAAGTTAGCTATGGATGAACTCATCGGAAATCCCATGACCTATGAACTCAAGAAAATACAAGAAAAGGAAATTGGAGGCAAAAGAAAAGAGATGAACCTGGTTCTTACAGGCACAACACCAGAAAATTTTGAGGACGAAAACATTGCGTTAATGACCAAAAGGTTCTCAAGAATATTAAAAAAGGGACAAGTGTTCCTCGGAAGGAACTCTAAAAAAATCACTAAAAATCCAATAGATCAAGTATGTCACAAGTGTGGAAGTCCCGATCACTTTGTCAAGTTTTGTCCTTTAAAAGCTCTAGAGAAAAAGAGGAATAGTTCAGAGAAAGAAAAGGAAATCAAGAATGATAAGTACATTCCCACAAAAAGACGAATGACCAATCAAGATGCTGATCTTTCAATGAAAAAGGCCTTTGCTGCTATGTGAGACTTATCAGAAGAAGAATCTGACGATGGAGGGTTCAAAAATTAATCACTACTTGCAATAAAACAATCAAATAAATATGATTTTCTTGCACTCCTTGCTGAGACAGATTTTGAAGATGATGAAGAAGATGACAAACAAAGCAAGGTAAGTTTTCATTACATTAAAGTAAATATTGAGTCATATTATAAAAAAGAACTAGAGTCCCTATTGAGTACTCTTATAGATGCATATCAATCAATAAATTCTAAAAGATAACAAATGATGGAAAACTATTCATCTTTAAGAGAAGAAAACAACAATCTCGAAGAAAACAATCAATGTCTTCAAAATAAATTGAAAGAACAGATTCAGACCTCAAATTTAAATCACAAGGGCAAAAACTCTGCTAGTGAACTTCAATTAGCTCTGGAAGAAAAAATAAAATTGTTAACCATAAATTGTCAAGCCTTAACAGAAAGAAATAGGTTGCTACAAGAAAATCTTGATCATAAAAAACTTGCTCCGGAACGAAATCTTAGATGGACCAGGTTCTCTTAAATTTTAACTAAGATTCAAGAAAGGAAAACCACTAGTTGAAGTTTTAAAAAACAAAATAATCTTGTAGCACACATTATTGATGTGTCTAAAAGTTTATGCACTCATTGTGGAAACTCAGGTCATTTAAAGAATCAATGTAAAGTTCTATTTGAAGCTTTTCAGAAAAATGTGAAGTTCACCAAAAGGAAAAGACTGATGTGTCTCAGAACATGGTTCCAAATAAAAATGCTCCAGATAAAAGGTTTTCTTATTTGCCTTTATGGGCTAGAAGAAATCTTATTCATCCTTTTACTCACATAAAGGGGTCCAAGTTAATCTGGGTTCCCACGACTAATCTTTGACTAGTGTTTCAGGTGAAGGTGAGAGGGAAAAGGTCAACTTGGTCCATGAATAGTGCATGTTCCGAACAGGTGTTAAAGATGGTAGAAAATTTCCTCTCGCTCTTTGATTTTCAAGGCGGCAATTTAGTCGTTGAAAAGGATGAGAAAAAAGAAAGTGACATGATGTCAAACATCTTTGATGATGCAAATTTAGATAACATTGCAGATGAACCTGGTTCAAATCTATCAATCATTGATGCTCCTAAAATATGAATTACTGTATTAATGTATGGTCTTGGAGATAGGGGGAATAATTGAGCAATCGGGACAGTTAGAGTATGGTACACCTTTAGGGGGAACTTCGTTGTGTGAACCTGGTCCTTATTATTCGTTGGAAGTTATTGAATATTTACAAGGGTTGGTTCTCTGTGACTTAGCTTGAGAGTTTTTGATTTGGGAGAGAATTATAATGCATACATACTCATGAAGGCCATGAATATGAAGAACTTGGGAAAACTTAACCAAAGCTTGGGCCTATCAAAACAAGCTGATGCATATCATGATTTCCTTTAATAATTGGGCCTTGGAGATAGGGGAATAATTGAACAATCGAGACAGTTAAAGTATGATACACCTTTAGGGGGAGCTTCGTTGTGTGAACCTGATCTTTGTTATTCATTGGAAGTTATTGAAAATTTACAAGGGTTGGTTCTGTGTGACTTAGCTTGAGAGTTTTTGATCTGGGAGAGAATTATAATGCAGACATACTCATGAAGGCCTTGAATATGAAGAACTTGGGAAAAATCAACCAAAGCCTGGGCCTATCAAAAAGAGCTGATGCATATCATGATTTCCTTTAATAATTGGCTAGTAAATGAATAATCTTATGCTTGAGTAATTATAAAATGAATATATTCTAACTCAGCCTCGTACTATAACAAGTACACACTCAAGTCACATGTCAAATAATGTTTAGAAGGTTTGCGGATATTATCTCTACTCTTTCTAACACCATTAAGTAAATCATGGAGGAACATAAAAAGAGGAAACCTTGTTTCTCTGTAATACTCAGGTATGTATCATTCTTTTTCAACGCATGAATTTCCTGAGTTTGGGTCAAACATAAGCACTAATGTACCTGGTCGATCATAAAAAAATCAACTTTCTTAAAAATCACCAAGAACCCTCTTTGACAATAAGCATCGTTCAGTCTCAAACTTCTCTAATGATGAAAATCTTAGCATTGAAGCCATTCATGCTTTAATTTAGAGGAAACTTTGCTTTATCACTCACTTCTGGACCAGGTTCACACACTCCAAATTGATATTTCATTCATTCCAACTGTATAACATGTCTATCTCTCAGGGGGAACAATTCTCACATAAATAAATTGTTGCTTGCTTTCATTATTCATAAACACATCTCTTTGTGCACCAAAATGTGGTGAATCTCTTACTTGTAGTTGATACTTTTTCAAAATGTCATCAAGAAAAAGGTTATTACAAAAAATCATGGAGGAACAAAAATGTTATGGAGTAGAGTTTTAAAAAAAATTGATGATGTACCTCATGTTTCTCTTGATGAAATTTCACATTCTAAGAAAACTTATCAGAATGGAGGAGCTGGTGCACAGTGGTCATACAGAAAAAAAATTATCAATGGCAGTAGGGCTGGTGCACAATGGGCGTACTGAATTTTTTTTTTAATCAATGGTAGTAAACATCCTTTTCTTTCTCACTTTAGTAATCATTGTCCCAATCCTTATCCTCAATTTTGATGACTTTCTAACTCGTTAATGTGCTTATGTCTAACTCATACTCATGATATCATATGCTTTGATTTAGGGCTCCAAAAGCTTAAATTGGTACATATTTGTTTATTTTGTTTCTCATTAATATCTTAAGCGTGTACGAGTTTAAGATGACTAATATCCTCATATTAACTAACTATGTTGTTAGCAGAAGTTGTACTTGAAAGTGTTGCTCAAGTGGCTATGAGTTAAAAATGACATTGCACTCTTTGAATATTATTCGAGTTCTTTGGTTATTGGTTTTCAATGATGCCAAAAGGGAGAAATTATATAATGTGGATAGACATAATATGCATAATTTGTCATCATCAAAAAGGGGGAAAATATTGGGGAATGAAAAAACATGAAGCTTGTAGTTTTGATGGATGACAAAGGGTTGTAATTTTGATGACTAACAAAGAGTCTTGATGTGTAACAAATCGTTGTTTATCATCATCAAAAAGGGGGAAAATGTTGGGAAGTAGGAGAACATATAAAGTAGTTTTGATGATTGATAAAGTGAAGGCATGGTGTGTACAATTATGAGAGATTGCGGCAAAGAAGAAAAAGTGTAGAAATAAATAAGGAAAAGAAAGAAATAAATATGGAAAGGAAATAAAGAAGGAAATAAATAAAAAAGTAGCAATCCAAGTCAAAGAAGGAAAGAAATAAAGAAGTTACAATTCAAGTCAAATAAGGAAAGAAGTAAATATAGACAAATTCAAGAAGGAAAAGGAATTGTAATTCCTTTCCTTGTAGAAGTTGAAGAAAAATCAAACTCTATAAAAGGATCAAGAAGTTGAAGGAAAAAAACGTCTTTGCATACACAAAAATCGAGATAATTTTCCAGCAAGGTCAGATCTATCTCATATTCACGAAATATATCATCTTGAGAGCAGTAACTTTTTGAAGAAAAAACGCAGAGCTTCATCACAACAATGTAATAATTTGATTCACGAATTCTGTTCCACACTGAACTAAAACGCAGAGCTTTGTCACAGCAACGTAAGGACCAGGTTCACAAAATCTATTCCACTTAGAACTATTGAATGTTGAAGTCTGATCAATTAAAGTATAGGGTTATTTGTCTTTGTTGATTTGTTCTAGGTTTATTATTGAGTTGTAATAATTCCTAGATTGTGTAACAAGNTTTGTTCTAGATTTATTATTGAGTTGTAATAATTCCTAGATTTGTAACAAGAAGTGGGTTTGACTTCTTGAGAGTTGAGTCTTGAGAGAATTGTAACAAGAAGTGGGTTTGACTTCTTGGGAGAGAGGTTGTGAGAATTGTAAACAAGAAGTGGGTTTGACTTCTTTGGTGGTTAGAGTTAAGAAGAGTTTAGAGTCTTTGTAAACAAGAATCGAGTTTGACTTTTTGTTGAGTGGAGAGTTTTCTATTATAGGTAATCGAAAAGGGTAAGATTTTAGATTTAGATTCACTGATTAACTGAGTTGTAAATCTTTAATTAATATAAATCTTCGGTGTGGTTTTTCCCTTCCTTGAGTTAGGAAGGTTTCCACGATAAATCTTTGTTTTATTATGTTACGACATAATTACAAGAATCTGGTTCTTGTATCAGGGGTAAGGTTTCTTCAAATAGTTTTCCAAGTATAGGGGCTGCCAAAACTGGAGGTTTCGCTAGATACAATTTGATACTTTTAAAGGCATCGCTACATGTTTGGTCCCAATTAAAAGGAGCCTCTTTCTTCATGAGGTGACCTAATGGTTGAAATCTCCCCACTAGATTTGAGATGAATCTCCTCAAATAGGCTAACTTTCCTTGGAGACTTTTTAACTCATGAATATTTTGAGGCTAAGGCATCTTTGATATTGCATCAACTTTGGCTTTATCAATTTTAATTCCTCGATGTCTCACAGTAAAACCAAGGAACTTGCTATAATTAACTCCGAAGGCACATTTCAATGGATTCATCCTCAATTTTTATCTTCGGAGCAACTTAAACACCATCCTTAAGTCTTTCAAATGATCACCCCTATTTTTCGACTTTATCACCAAGTCATCAACATAGCATTCAACATTTTATGGAGCAAGTTATCAAAGATGTTTTGCATTGCCCTTTGATATGTGGCACCCCCATTCTTTAAACCAAATGACATCACTTTGTAGCAATAAATACCTTTCAATGTGCGAAATGCGATGAGTTGTTCATCCTTTTGCGCCATGAGGATTTGATTATAGCAAGAAGAACCTTCCATGAATGACATCACCTCATAACCAGTGGTGGCATCAATCATCAACTCCGAAATGGGAAGAGGAAACTCATCTTTAGGGCATGCATTATTGAGATCCCTAAAGTCTACACAAATTCGAATTTGACCATTCTTCTTTCTCACAGGAACAATACTTTGAAATCCATGTAGGATATTTTACCTTACAAATAAATCCTGCCTCAATGAGTTTGTTAACTTCTTTTTCTATCAATGGAACCATGTCGGGCTTGCTTAATAGGAAGAGAACCAGTTTTGACTGCCAATTGATGGACCACTACTTTAGGATTCAATCCAGGCATTTCTTTATAACACCAAGCGAAGAAATCCCTATATTCTTTGAGTATATTCATATAAGTGATTTCTTCATCAACTTCTAGAAATTCACTCAAGTAAGTTGGCCTTGAGTCTTCATTAGTGCCAAGGTTAACTTCCTTAAAAGGATCTAGTGTGATCTTTACTCCTTTTTCAAGTTCCGGTGGAGTATCTCCAGCATCTTCCTCTTCCAAAGGATCATTGTCATTGATAGATATATGACAACAAGATAATATATTCTACCTCTTCATTGATCATCATTTGAGTCAAATAATCGTGCTCATTTTGGATTGTAACATGATTTGAGAAACATACACTTTCTTCATCTTCCTCGCACTCTTTTGTGTAAACCACAGTGTGAGACTTTGCCTTGAGTTTCTCTTTACATGAAACGACAAGTTCCTCTCGTCGCCTCATTCTAAGAAGTAATCAAACTTTTGAGATCCTTTTGAAGAAAATTTAAAGTAGGTGTTGTAACTTTTAAATAACTTCTCAGATTTTTGTTGTTCTTCTTCAATAGTCCTAACCTCTCAAACACAGAAGTACTTGCAGTGGCTTCCCCAAGTCGATCAAAGACGGAAGTATTTTTATTGGGAGTAGTGACCTCATCTTCAAAATTTATATTGTTTATTGCTAGCCCTTATTATAAAAATGTGAATTGGCGGGGGTTGGCTATAGCCTAGGCCTTCACGTGCTCGCTTGGCTGTATCTTCTATTGGAACATTCCTCAACATTGAGGGCACATTCGGGGTTTAACCCGCCTTTGCAAAATAACTTGTAAGCATTGGGATCAAAACCTTCTCTTGTGTGTTTTGCAGGGAGCTCCACATCTCGCACTTATTTTTAAGTGATTGACCTTTATCGCAACTTTGAAGACAAGTTTATTACATCAATTTTTCTGATGGCAAGAATTTTCCCTTTCAAAACATTTTCTTCAAGGTTAGATGATTGACCATCTTCGTTCTTTACTTTTGGAACACACAGAAGTCTAGAAGTAGGCCTTTTCTTTGAATATATAGACTTCCCTTCATTAAGAATGGGACAAAGTCCTTTAGCATCAACTTTTATGTCACATCCGTGGAGCACCCCCTAGACGTAACCGGCGTCTTCGTCCTCGAAGAGGACTAAGACTAGCATCTTAGCATTCATCATTACATATTATAGGTTAAAAATACGGAAAATTTAAAACATTTTGTTTACTTCTGTTGGGTTTTATTTGCCCTAAATTTCTTACCATAAATAGGTTTTCCTTGTAGGAAAAGGTTTTGGATTGACTAATCCTTTTCTTGTAGGAAAAGGTTTAGGACTCTATAAATAGAGGCATGTTCCTTCTAACTTAATCAGCATTCACAATGTAGTCTTAGGGGTTTTGAGAGTTTTGGTTAGGAGGAGAAATTCTGGGTCACAAGTTTGATACGTTATCACTTGTGTGAACCTCCCATGTATTCCGAGTGATTTGGTTGAGGTTGTTTCTCTCTGTATTTTGTACTCTCATATTTATAGTGGATTGCTCATCTCATTTGTGGACGTAGGTCGATTGACCGAACCACGTTAAATCTTTGTGTCTTTTGGTATATTTCTCGTTGTCTTCTTACTCGTGATCTTTCGAGGTTTGCTTTGCTAGCTTCCGCGTTTACACCTGCTTATTTTCGGTCCTAACAAGTGGTATCAGAGCCAGATTCAATGATGGAGTCAGGTTTAGTGGTTCGATAATCGATGATTGAACCAGGTTAGAAGGAGGTGTTCATCTTGACGGGTGTAGTTCTAGCCGCAACCTTTTTGACAGTAATGAAGATTTTGTTGGAGAAATTGTTTCAGAGAGGTTCTCTGTGTTGAGACATAAATTTTGCAAAGGAGATTATGGAGAGGAGAAGCAAGTTGTTGAAGATTAAGTGAAGAAGGTGGACAAATTTATTTTGTCAGAAATTCAGGCCAAGGGGGAGATTTGTTGGGTTTTATTTGCCCTAAATTTCTTACCATAATTAGGTTTTCCTTGTAGGAAAAGGTTTTGGATTGACTAATCCTTTTCTTGTAGGAAAAGGTTTAGGACTCTATAAATAGAGGCATGTTCCTTCTAACTTAATCAGCATTCACAATGTAGTCTTAGGGGTTTTGAGAGTTTTGGTTAGGAGGAGAAATTCTGGGTCACAAGTTTGATACGTTATCACTTGTGTGAACCTCCCATGTATTCCGAGTGATTTGGTTGAGGTTGTTTCTCTCTGTATTTTGTACTCTCATATTTATAGTGGATTGCTCATCTCCTTTGTGGACGTAGGTCGATTGACCGAACCACGTTAAATCTTTGTGTCTTTTGGTATATTTCTCGTTGTCTTCTTACTCGTGGTCTTTCGAGGTTTGCATTGTTAGCTTCCGCGTTTACACCTGCTTATTTTTCGGTCCTAACAACTTCTACATTGAGGTTTACTTAGACCTCTCCCTTACTCATAATATATATTTAGGGAGTTTACATAGACTCCTTGCAATAGCAAACACTACATAGGCTTCTAACTTTATTTCACATATACAATATAGTAACACAATCTCATAAGAAGTCTAAAATATGTCTGATATTAAACCATCTAAAACGTATACAACATTTGGGCTTAACCCGTACTTCCTTACACCAAAGAGCCTCATATAGGCTATACAACAACGTATTCAAATGAAAGGAAAGAAACTTGAATTCTTATAACTAGAACAACATCAATAGCTTGATATTGGCATCGTCCTCGGAAGGTGAGGACCTACCGAACACTTGGGAAATATCCAAGTAGTCTTCATAGTCCTCTATAAGCTCAACGACCAGATCCTACATTTGTAGTGAACATAAAATATGGGTTAGTTCACACTTGTACTAAATATGAGTATATGCACATAAAACAATTGAAATCATGCTAAAGAGGACATTTGTTCAAAACCATGCTAAAGTACTTTGAAAAGCCTTATGCTCAATCATGAACCTATATAAGCCAACAATTACATAATCCATAAGTAAAACCCACGTACAACACAAGACCAACCTCAACAAGTAATAGTCAAGTCAACAAGTATGGAGTTCATAACTTCATCACATAAGCAAGACCCTTACTCATAATCCACTCTTTAGTTACAAGTGCAATGACCAAGCAAAGCCCCATAACCTTACTCACTCAAGTAAAGCAAACAAAGGATCACAAGTAATCCCTAACTCTACATAACATAGCCTCAATAGTAGTAATCATCATATTTAGCAATATAGATCAATAGCTAGGATCATCAACATGTAAAGTCAAAATATGCATAACATTCACTTTATAAGATCATAAAAACATAGGAACAACCTTCTAGGACTTCCCTCAAAGCCAACTAGTGCAATGCCTAGGTAGAGTCCATACCCCTACCTATACTAAGTCAACCTCTTAAGTCACCCTAGTTAGTGTTCACATCATAACTTCATTTTAATTTCGGGAACACTTTCCTTAACCTACATAGACAACATGAGCTAAGTGTGGAATCCATTGTTTTAAACCTTACATCGAAAGAAGGTGGTCTACCGTCCAAAGTAGAACCAAACATGTACCTAGTATCTAAGGTGGATCCACTAGCTAGTATTCCTATGGTGGCAACATAGTTCATGAACTAGGAGATATGTATTGAACCCTCTACATGCCTATTAGCATCGGAGACCTCATCTCATGAGCATCCATAGGGTGAGTGTCCGTCATAGGGGAGTCAACACCTTATATGAAACTATAGGATAAATCTTCCTCCACGGGAAGCCAACACCTCTCATTGTCAAGTTCACCCGGTGCTAAGTTAAGTCCCTTTTGAAATATCTTTATTTATAAATCCTTACTTAATTTAGGTCATAGGTTCTACCCTTTATATAGTCATCATCATAGCTCAATAGGAACTGCAAGAGTATTGTCCTTTTATTACAATTCGCACATGTGAGGTTAACACATTTACATAATTACATTACGACAAGGTACATAAGAAACTTCATCACCACCATTATGTCATTACATCTTGGCCAAGAACTCACAAGTCATAGATCAAGACATTCAAATTCAACATCATACAAATGGTAATCAATCTTATCATATGGTATTCTACTAATTTACATTGCATTTTTGTTTACCAATTAGTATTAGCATAGTTATTCTTGATGGGTTCATTCTTTAATAAAATTCTGTCTGACCTAGGTTGAGAATCCAAAAAAATTGCCATGTTAAAACTCTAGAAATAGGTGCTTTAGCATTGCTAGTTTACTAGGTAGTTGGGTTAGATAAATGTAGGTTGAAACACTAACAATTCCATTTGGGTCATTGGGGATGAATGGGGAATCCCTAGTTCTGTCACTGAATGACAAAACGACACCCCGATGACGGATCGTCATACCCACGACGGACCGTCATTGGGTCCTTTCCAACATCCCTAATACCCCACTGTCCAATTTTCTCCAAGTGTCCACCAACGGACACATGCGACGGACCGTCGTTCCCACTACGGTCCGTCCTGCACAACCGTTATGGTTGTCAGAGACCCTGTTCCTAAGGGTCTCTCACTTTTTCTAAGTGTCCTCCAACGGACACATGTGACGGACCGTCATTCCCACGATGGTCCTCCCTGCACAACCGTTCTAGTTGTCAGAGACCCTGTTCTTAAGGGTCTCTCACTTTTTCTAAGTGTCCTTCAACGGACACCTGTGATGGATCGTCATTCCCACGACGGTACGTCCTGCACATACTGTCATGACGGTTAGAGACCCTATTCCTCAGGGTCTCTCACTTTTTCTAAGTGTCCTCCAACGGACATCTACGACGGACCGTCATACCCTCGACGGTCCGTCCTGCAAAACCGTTATGACGGTCAGAGACCCCTCTCCTAAGGGTCTCCAATTTTTTTCAAGTGTCCCACGACGGACATCGATGACGGACCGTCATAATCACAATGGTCCGTCCTTCATATACCATCATACTTGTCAGAGACTTTCCTTCAGGGTTCTCTACATAAACATAGTTTAAGTAAGACATGACGGATCCCATGACGGTCCGTCGTACTCACGACGAGCCATCACCCAGTTCGTCGTGTTTCACTGAGGCAAGTGCTGAAGAAGAGTTGTCGAGTCCTATGATTTTATTCCTCGGGTGCGCGGGAAAGTAGGGCATGCATGAGTTTCCGCACCTCTATTAGCGCGACCAGTAGTTTCTATAAAACCATTGGGTGCTTTAGAATAGGATTTAAGAGGAGTCATACAATTTCTCCCTCTGTGTGTAGCTACTCAGGCCCAGAGACAGAGTGTAGAGATACCTAATTCTACTTAGAGAGAGGCAACTAGATTTAGGGTTTGAGAATTACTTACTATAAATCCGCCAGTCTTTACAACTTACAACCTTGCTGAGGACCCTTATGAGTTCATTGATGGGACTTATAGAATCTGTAAGCGGATGCATGTATCAGATATAGAGGTTGTTGAACTGGCTTATTATCACTTGAAAATGTTATTATTGCTTGGTGTGAGATGTGTTAAGCTTCAACGGGGTAATAAACATCACTAGCGGTGAGGGAAAACTTTTCAAACACCTTTATAGATAATTTTTTCCATCAGAGGTTAGAGAAGAAACGGTAGATGAATTTCTAATCTAAAGTAGCATGATCTTAGTGTCGGAGAGTATAACTTGTGATTTATGCAATTGTCTTTATTTGCTCCAGAGTTTAATAGTACAAAGACATTAAGGGCTCATCACTTTTAGGTCTCCTCGCGGAGTGTTTGAAGGATAGTCTCTTTGTTATTGCCCTGAATAAGGATTTTGATATTGTAAGGATTATGGAATGTACTCAGCAAATAGAGGAGGAACAGTATAATCGTGTAGTAGAGAGCGATAGAGACTAGAGTAAGAAGCCTAGGATGGTTGGCCAGTATAGGGAAACAGCGGGGCTTTCAAAAGACAAGGAACAAATAAAGAGAGTCTGTTAGTAGTACATTCCATATTTAATAATCCAATGTTTTTTTCGAGATATGGATATGATTAGAGTTAGACTTCTTTAGAACTATACCTTCAACCTTAACGGGGTACCGATCATAAATTACGACCACAATCTACCTGCGGACAGTGTGATCAAGTTCATGGAGGGAATTATCAATGTGGTTCAAATGGATGTTACTGAGTTCCCAAGGCTCTAATAAGGAGAATTGGCGCCAAGGTCAAGGGAACCAAGGTCGGATCTATGGTAACTATAATTGTGAGGGTCATTATGTCCGAGATGGAAACTACAACCCCGACAATAACTACAACAGGGGTAACTATGGTAACAGAAATGATAGGAATGAACCCTATGTCCCTCCTCAAAATCGTGAAGTTACTCCTAAGGATGGTGGAGATAGTATGGCGCGAGTTGAGGATATGTTGCACAAAATGATGAGGAGGTTAGATGCTAGTTATGATCACATTAAAGAGTTAAGGAATGATTTAGCGGGTTTTGGGCAAAAAGTCGATACACATGCAATATCGATTAAGCAGATTGAGTTGCAAATGGACCAATTATCTGCGACTGTGAACACACGGCAACCGGGCACTCTTCCTAGCAACATTATCCAAAATATGAAAAATGATGCACACTGTATGGCAATCACTACTCGGGGTGGTAAGCAAACCATTTACCCACCTATGCCATCTAATGAGGAAAAGGTGAGAAAGGATAATGATAAGGTGGTAGAGGGTAGTTGTGAAGCAGAAGATAGCACTGGAAAAGATGCAGAAGTCCCTATAAAGGTAATTCCCATGCCTAGACCACCACCCCCTTTCCTCAGAGATTAGTGAAAAAGACCGAGGATGGTAAATATCGGCGTTTTATAACAATGTTGAAGCAGCTTTCTATCAATGTCCCTTTGGTAGAAGCTCTAGAAAAAATGCCCGGTTATGCCATGTTTATGAAAGAACTGGTTACAAAGAAAATATTGGTCACTTTCGAGGATGATGATAGAATGCAGCATTATAGTGCTATTACTACAAGATCTCTCGTACAAAAGAAAGAAGATCCGGGTGCGTTCACTATTCCTTGTACAGTCGGGTCATTATATTTTGCGAAAGCATTATGTGATCTGGGGGCAAGCATAAGTCTCATGCCCCTCTCGATTTACAAGAAGTTGGGTTTGGGTGACCCAAAGCCCACCGCGATGCGGCTACTGATGACTGATCAAACAGTTAAAAGTCCTATAGGGATACTCCACGATGTGCTAGTAAAAGTGGAGTCATTCATATTTCCGATAGATTTTGTTATTCTTGATTGTGATGTCGATTTTGAAGTGCCTATTATTCTTGGGAGGCCATTCCTTGCTACGTGTAGAGCCTTAGTTGATATGGAAAAGGGGAAGATGAAATTTCGGTTGAACAATGAAGAAGCGACCTTCAACATTTTAAGGTGAATGGAGAACGAATAAAACTCTATTTTGGGCATACTACATCGGTGAATGAAGTGATAGAGGCATACCATCTTGATGAAGGCTGAGTAATCAAGTGTCCTCAGTCGTGCCGCGACGTTAAATCAGACGCTTGTTGGGAGGCAACCCAATACTTATAGTTTTTTACTTTTAGTAATGGTAGCATTTTCTACTAATGGGTTTTAAATTTGCAGGCACATCACCAGGAAATTCTGCAGAAAATCACTCTACAGCAGTCATTGACGGATACATCGACAGCCCATCACGGTTGTGACGGATCGTCGCATGAAGCCGTCGTGCCAGGTACGTCTTTCTGTTATTTTCAAAACTAGGGCACACACGACGGAACCAACAATGGACCGTCTCAGCTGCGATGGACCGTCGTCGGGGACTCATCGCGTCATTAATGAAGCCTACCCGACCCGACCCGGCAGGGTTTTTAAAAAAAATTCTTAACATTTAAAAACCTTACCCCTTCATTTCACCCCACTCCTTCCCTATTCCTCCCATTTCCCTCCCTTTTCAACTTCCAAGTTCATAACCCCCTTTCTTTCAACCGATCAATCTCCCAAATTCCCCAATTCCTAAAATTCACTATGTACTAGTCGAAGTCTGCCGCTGCGGTTCTTTACTTGATCACCAAGTACCTTTCTCGCTTGTTTTTGAAAACACTGATGGAAATATTTATTCTTCTTTAAAGATTATACTCCTTAAGGAGATTTTCATGGTGAAGCCAACCCCTTATTTCCTTTAGAGGAACCTAGTGAAAGAGTCTTAACATACTCATACATCATGAAGATCTACCACAAAAGTGGTGGCTCTCCCTGCAATCGGAACTGTGAGACACAAGTTATTGTTGTGATCTCGACCTAAGTTAGTCTTGTTTCTGTTTAGTGGTTTGTACTCATATAAATAAGCAACCACTTCAATTTCGAATCAGATTGTCTCCAGAATTTATTACGCGTGAGATTCTACCTAATAATAAAAAATGAAACCTTTTTGTGGGAATAGGATGAAACGCAGTGATGTTGCATAATTCATTAAATGTTCCAATAGGTTCACATCAACTCTTCCATATTTAAGTTGTTGCTTGAGTATAAACTTCGTTTATAATTCTTGTACAAAGTATGTATGTGTGTGTGTGTGTGTGTGTATATATATATATATANATGCTTTCTACATTGCTAGCTAATAGTTTGATCTCTTTGTTTTGGTCTTCCCTTTCTGTAATGCAACTTCTTCGTTCTCGCTTTGCATTTGTGCAGTTGTATAGGCTTCTAACTACAAGGTAATGTTTTTCTTCCCAAAACTAAATTTGTGTAGCTATTATGTGCATTTACAACTTTATAATATGAGTACTTCTTGCTAATATATTTTTTTATTGTGTGTGATAATTAATAATTGGTAGAAATATAATATTCAATTGTCGAATAAAAACAAGCAAATAGATCCAAACTCTGAAAAGCAGAGGGCAGTAAAAAAGCTACACACACTGACCTATATAAAATGAAGCATTCTAGCAAAAATAGAAAATTTCCTACCGAGAACTTTAACCAATAAAACTTGATTGAGAAGACAACATTTTGTTGCTAACTCAAACATCTCTACATCTTTCCTCAAGCAGCTACATTTTGCTGAGAAACATCCTATTTAGAGAGAAGATCGCTTATATCAATTTCAAATTAGGTCAAAAAATTAAACTGATATTTCTTTAGCAAAATATTATATAAATATATGCTAAATATATCTACATGGCATGCTCAAAATCGATTTTGTATGAAGAATGTAATAAAAACATTATAATGACGCAAACATCCATAAATTACCATATGTTGAAACCCGTTCCAAAATGTAATGTTTGTGGTGTGAAAAGATTTGAATATGAATCAACGAGTTTTTGTTGCGGCAAAGGTGCCATTAAACTAGTTTCTCACAAACTTCCACCAGACTTGCAAAATCTTTAACTACAAAAAAAAATAAGAAATCAAAGCTATCTGAACTTATATAAGAACCTACAAGAACATGTTTGCATTCACATCTCTTGGAGTAAACAATAATAAAGATTTTTCGAAAAGAAATAAAGAAATTTATACATTTAGAGTTCAGGATAAGATGTACAATTTTACAGAAAATCGAATATCAAGTGGTGAAAGAATGAAAAATCTTCAGCTATACTATTTTGACACTGAAAAGCGAATTGAAAAATCGAATGACATGTTCTAGTAAATTAAATAAACAAATTATCGAAACTTTAATGGAATTATTACATGTTAATTTGTATTATATATTCTTAAATTCTTTAATAAATATTCCTGAACTTTTTGATTTATATGTTCTCTTAAATTTGATGTTGGTCTAAATCAACGTATATATAACTTACCCACTACATCATAGGTTGCAAGAATATGGTTAGAACAAAATATTAAGTACAACTATGTTTCCACACCTCATCTCAGAATATATATCAAAAGTGATAGAATTCAATTAGTAAATTATTATTTAAAATGTTGTGATTCATTATAATACCATTGTTTTTCCTTATTGTGAAAATGGCTAGAATTGTGGTAGTAAAAAAACTAAACCTCTAACTACATATTCGGCTACACAAACACACTGTAAAATAAACAACCACTGAATGTTAAAAATATGGCCTCGATTGATGAATTTCTAAATTTAGATGATGGAATTATGCAAATAGGTAAACAAAAAAGAGAAATTATTTCTTGTCGTGAATATTATTGTTATAAACTTCATATTAGTTATGATGAGAGCATCATTCTGCATTCGGGTAGATTATTTCAACAATATGTGGTAGATGAATATATCAAAATTGAAACTCAAAGACTTGATTTTACCTCTTTTAACCAAGACTTCAAAAGAACTGATTTATTAGGAGTGCTTTTGGATGTTCTACGCCATGGTGAAAGCGAGGCCTCCCAAGTATCTAGAAATAGAATAATACCTCTCAGTTTTATCGGTGGTCCTAGAGATATGTTTCGTTGATACACAAATGCTATGACTTTATTCAGCGTTTCGAAAAGCCTGATCTGTTTATTACCATGACTTGTAATTCCTCTTGGGCTGAAATCAATGAAAATTGACTCCCAACTGACCAAGCCCAAAATAGACCTGATCAAATTTGTCGAGTATTTCGAGCAAAATTAGAGAAATTAAAGAAATATATATTGACTGCGCATATATTTGGTAAAGTTGTTGCATATATGTACACAACAGAATTTAAAGGTGAGGTGTTCCTCATGCTCATTTTCTTATTATACTTGAAGAAAATACAAAATATAGCACCTGAAGCATATGATTAATTCGTTTGCGTTGAGCTACCAAATCCCAAAATAAATATTCATTTATTTGAACTTGTTCGTTTACACATGATGCATGGTCCCTGTGGTACATTAAACCCAATATGTCCTTGTATGAAAAAAAGTATATTGTAAATTAAAATATCAAAAAGAATTTTGTGCACAAACAACTAAAGGTAAAAGTTCATACCGAATATATTGAAGACGAAATATAGGACAATATATAAAAATTGGAAATCATCTTCTTGATAACTCATGGGTGGTTCCTTACAATCCATATCTGCTCTACAATTCAATTTTCATATAAATATTGAGATTTGTTCTTATATTAAAATTGTAAAACATATATATAAGTATATATTAAAAGGACACGATAAAATTTCATTTCATTTACACACTAGTAACACATATATAGAAATTGTTGAAATAAAAGAATATCACTAAGCTAGATGGGTATTCCCACTCGAAGCTACATGGAGTATATATGATTTTCCTATTAGTGAAAGAAACCCATGTGTATACCATCTTCAACTCATCTTGACGGACAACAACTTGTATATTTTAAAAGCACTAAAATATTGATAAAGTAATAAATAATTCTATGATTAAAAAAAAAACTATGTTGACTGAATTTTTTGCAATGAACAAAGTCAATAAATAAGCTATGACTTTAAATTTATTGTATAAAGAATTTCCAGAATTTTTTGTGTTGTCAACTTCATACAAAATGTGGATGCGTCGCAAATAAAAAAATGTAATGGGTCGCATCGTAACTCGTCACCACAACTGAAGGACAAAGATATTATCTTAGGTTGTTTTTAATGAATTTCAAAGCACCTAAATCATATAAAGATTTTCTTATTTTCAGTGGAGAATATTGTAGTACATTTAGAGAATCAACAGAGAAAAGAGAACTGTTATTTTGTGACAACAATTTAACAGAATATATGTCGGAAGCGGCGACTTATCAAATGACATCTAGATTAAGGCATTTGTTTGTTTGTTTTTAGCTTATTGTAATCCAAATAATCATAAAGAGTTATGAAAAAAGTTGAAAATTCAATGTCTGAAGATTTTAACAAGTATCCAGGTCTATCTTCGAAGGAAGTTCGTTATACAATACTAAATCATAATAATGAAAATCTTTATTCAATGAGTTGTGATATTAATGAATTTGAGTTAACTCCAAAAATCATAAAAACTTCTAAAATATGGATAAAGTTGTACTTGTCGAAAGAAATATAATTGTTAGTGAAGAATATTTGATATTACAATGACAAATTAAATAAGATCAACAAATAGCCTACAATAGAATTTTGAATAGAGTTATTTTCAATAACCCAGAGGCTTTCTTTACCGATGGCCTAGGTGGAACCGTTAAAACTTTTTTGCATCGTGTGTTGTTGCCTACTGTAAGGCATCGAGGATTTTTTGCTTTGGCAACAATAGTTTTCGGTGTTGCAGCCTCGCTTTTTCCAGGAGGTCGAACAACCTATTCCTGTTTTAAAATTACCTATAGAAATTGATGAAAATATTAGTTGCAATATTAGTAAACAAAGTTCATTAGAGTCTTTAATTCGAGATGGAAAATTAATAGTATGGGATGAAATTTCATTGGCAAAATTGAAAATGATTGAGATACTAAACTTGCTTCACAGAGATTTAATGGAAACACATATTTTTTTTGATGGAAAAGTTGTTGTATTAGTGGTGACTTTAAGTAGACTATGTTTGTTGTTTGTGGTGGTGAAAGAGAAAATTTTGTTTATGCAAGCTTGCTTTGCTCTAAAATTTAGAATGAACTTGAAAAACAATTATCTGAAAATATGCGAGCAAAAATAGATCCTGCCTTATGTCAATATTTAATGAGAATTGGCTATCGAAAATAAAAAACAAGCATCCATGAAAAATTGAAATTTACGTTCTTTTATTATTCCTTTTACTGCTTAAAAAGATTTCTTAAGTATTTTATTCAAAGTTGTTAATCCCAATTTATACATATACTTCAAATATTTTTTTCATTATTTTTGTTCTGTTCTAACAACCAAAAATAATTTTGCTAACGAAATAAATAACATGTTGATTATGCAATCTCCATCTAATATTCAAGTATACATTGCTACTGATGAAACCTTTGATTCAAAAGATCAAAGTGAACATGAAGACTTTATGCATACCTTAAATCCTCCAGGATTGCCTCCTGACAAGTTATCTTTAAAAAAAAATATTATTCAATTATATTACTAAGAAATCTAAATCCTTCAGTGTTTGTATAATGGATCATGATTAATATGCGATGAATTTAAATTACATATTATATGTTCCACAATTTCTAATTGTGATTTTAAAGATACTCATGTATTTATTCCAAGAATATCATGAAAAGATACCCTTCCAATTTTAAAAAAATACAATTCTCTATACGCTTATACTATGCTATGACTAGTAGCAAAACTTAAGGTCAAACATGTTTTTTCTCATGGCCAACTATATGTTGCTTAATAAGAGCTAAAAGTTATAACTGTATTAAAGTATTAATAAGACTGCCAATAGTTGAGGATAAAAATGATTGTTCTACACATAATGTAGTTTATGATGAAATCATTGAAAAAGCTTTTCTTTAAATTGATATTGTTTCAATTTACGGTACCAAAAATCCCCTTTTTTTTTCGACAACTTTACATTTCAATCAATTTTTATTATGTTATGTAACTCTGTTACAATCTCTATTCTATTTGTTCATATCATTATTGTGCACTACCGATATCACAATATTGTAGTCGCAGATCATCTCATGGAAGAAAGATTAAGCATAAATGTTGCTACTAGAGAAACCAAAGAATGGACAGTTAAGGTACAAGTCGTTGATAAGGGCCGACCTAGAGATAACCTTCAAAAAAACCAATAAGTATCAACTCATGATTCTTCAAGATGAAGAGGTACGACACTGCTTTCATCACATCCACTTAGATTTTCCGTAATTTTCCTTATATGTTTTGCAGCTATATTTGTTCAAATTTATTTGCCTCTTTTTATTTCATTTACTATATGTTTTTCTACAAATTGTCTTATTTAAGATGTATATGTGTATGCAATTTTATGTTCTTTTGTTTTCCTTGAACATTTCCAGTTATGGAACCACAACATTTATTATCTTGGAACTCAATGCTCACTTAATATAGACTCGCAGTTACATTTATCCATCGCTAAAACAATTGTATTCTCCATTAGTCTTTTCACTCTCTCCTTTTATAACTCAGTTATTTCCTATTTAGCTCACTCGCTTTTTCATGAGTAAAGCAAATAGAAGCTCTATTAGTTGTAAAAAATCATTGTCTGCTGTCAAATGAAAATGCAATTCAAGTAGAATGCTGTCATTATTCCTGCAGACAAAACTGACACTTCAGATTTGACAATTCCTTTGAAAGTGCTATTGGCCTTCTCAAGACTTGATTTACCCTTACTACAACTTAATATATACCTTCATGTTCCTGTTATATCTCTATGCTGTTCAATTATGAGGTCATATGCAAAATCTATGAGCTAAAATGATTTTAATTTTACTAACAACAGGAACATTACTTTTAGACTTCGTTCATTTAGCTTCAATCACATGTGTTATCTGGACACTTCTATTTTCTTTGTTATTTCTTTCTACTCTTAATTATCTCTTCAGTCATTTTCGTTTACTACTGAAGACTCCCAGCAAAATCCACCAAATTTTGTTTGCTTCACCTCTGTTCCCTAAGTAATTTGGATGGAATTTATGTAGAAATTGATAATTGCTTTGTATAGTTTAGCCATTTATGTAGTATTTTTGCTCAATAGTGTTAGCCTCAATGAATATTATGTTTTTTTACACTTGTTTGCACTTACAAAAAAAATGAGCATCAATATAGTGTTTTATTATTCATCATCTGAACACAACAGTAGTCCCTTTCTCTGTGTGCAACAATTCGGCCTACTACCGCCCCTTCCCAGGAATTTTACTCGGTGTATCATAAATTGACTATCTTCAAATGACACTGGTCCAATGTGAACATGCCCCTTTTATGTATCTATAGGCTATATTCATTGCTGCCTACATACATTTTGAAGTTAAAACTTGAAAATTTTAGTTCTGAAAACAATCATGTTTTATGCTTGGAAAAAATTCAACTTCCCCATGTAAAAATAAAATCCTACAAATTTTAAATTCAACACAATTTGTCTAGCCACAAAACAATATAATATCTGAGATTTGGCTAACTTAATTGTACTTTATGTCTTCCATAGGAAACACAAGTCCAAACAATTATGTACGACAACTATATAAAAAATTATACTGTATTGTTTCTTCAATATCATACCTAATTGGTATCAGTTGCAAGTGTTACCAAATCAAACCATGCATATGAAATTTCAATCAACACTTTTCTTTGGACAATTGACAAAGGCACTCTCATTCAACCAATAGAAGAAGTGGAGCCGCCAAAAGATTCACTGCCACTACCAACACGACTTATTCTTACAATTTTCGACACCTTCCACCATTAATCTGAAGGATTAGAATTTGGTATTACAAAATTTAACAACTTATACTTCTCATTAACTACAATTGTTTAGCAACCTCAACTTTTTTTCTAATTTATACACTACTTCTCTCCAAGATATTCTTGCCATTGTGGTCAACATCGCCTTGCCAACATGCGCAGCTAATGGATCTGGAATTTAAAAATTGACTATAATGGATAATCAGTAAGTAAACATTATTACCATCTTCGATTTTTCTTTTTTCCTTTGAAACTTTTATCACAAATTAACTATCGTACAAATTGATCCTAGAGTTTTTCGTTCTTATTATCTGTTACTTGTTAATTTAAATTACATTCATCAAGTAAGTTATTGAAACAGCTAATCCTTAAGCTGAAAAAACTGATTTGAGTTGCATTTGTAAAGTAACTGTTGGGATAAAATGTTGTGACGAAAAGATAGAAATCAAAAATCTAACAATAATAAACACCAAGTTTAACGTGAAAAAACCCTTCAAACCGAAGGTAACCACCACGGTATCGACAAGATTCAAATTGTTTCACTATACCAATAATAGGGTTACAAATATTCTTCGAATGTCTACACAACAAGTGTAAAAATAGAACAAATAATAGCTACACCAACAAAAGATAAATATAAAAAAGTACCACCCAAACTCAACTTCTGTTCGGGACCTAAAATAGGATCTTGCTGTCGTCCGAATACAATATCCACCATAATCAACTATCAAGATGTCAGGAACACTCAGTCCAAATTTCCGTCCAATCCAACGGTTAGTTAATTGGTAAACACAATCTGAACGTTGCTGGTCGGAGAAAAAGATTGCAGCAAAAGAACCTTTTTCTTCTCTCTTTTCTCTTGTTGAAAGCTCTCTCAAAAACCTCTCTTTTGTTCTTTTGTATTTCAAAGACAATACCAATGAGAAATTGAATTATTCTCTCAAGACCATCCCCCATTTATAGAATTGTGCTTTTCCTTATAAAGCCAAAATCAACTACATATAGTATTACAATTCCAATCCTTTTCCTAATAGAATTGGAAACCAAATAAAGAGAATAATTCCAATCATTTTTCAAGTAGGATTAGGCCATGGTCCTTTGGATGGAACATGGGCAATAGCCCAACAAACTCCCCCTCCAGCCAAGGGGCCAAATGAACTTCAAGTGGAGGAACTTTTGACAGGCTTCCTGCCTGCCACACTTCTACAAAACTCATGTTTGTCTACGATGAGTTCTTTCCACTTATCTCTATGAGTATCTAACATGACTTCATCATAACCTTCAGGTTCTCCCATGTTAGTCAATAGAATATACTCATCATGAGAATAACGTGTTGAGCTTCGCTTCTCTCTAGTAGATCTTCTACAAGAATTATCTAGAGTATCCGAAGAGGTCATCCCAACATGAGTTGGTTGATTATCAACCACAACATCATCAGTAGGAACATCTATATGTTCTACACTCTGATCATTATCTTGGGTTACTTCATATGCAGAAGATGTATCAATAATAGAAATTGGATCAACATTAACTAAGCTCTCATCAGTCTGAGAATCTGGTTTCTCAGTCTTGTCAATATCTTCAATAGTTTGATCTTAAAAGAACGCAACATCACAACTTCTAATGAGATTCTTATCAATTGGATCATAAAAGTCATATCCAAGCTCATCTTGACTATAACCAATTAAGATGCACTTCTTAGTTTTAACATCCAATTTCGACTCTCATCTTTTGGAACATGAACACAAGCTTTACACCCAAACACTTTCAAGTGATCATAAGAAACATCCTTATCAAACCAAACTCTGTTTGGAACATCACCATCAAAAGGAGACAAATTGATAACATAAACAACAGTGTTAAGTGCTTCAGCCCAAAAAGAATTTGCAAGTTTAGCCTCTGAAAGCACACATCTAACTCTCTCACCTAAAGTTTTGTTCATCCTCTCTGCCAAACCATTTAATTGAGAAGTCTTTGGAGGAGTCTTCTGATGACGAATTCCTTGCGATTTGCAGTAGTTGTCAAAGGGACCAATGTACTCACCACCATTATCAGAGTGAATACATTTTAATTTCTTTCCCGTTTGTCTCTCATATAAGGCTTGAAATTGTTTCAACACATCAAGGACTTGATCTTTGGATTTTAAAGGATATACCCAAATCTTGCGAGAACGATCATCAATGAAAGTAGAAAAGTAAAGTGCACCACCTTTTGACTTCACTTTAAAAGGATCACACAAATCTGAGTGAACTAGCTCTAATAGCTCAGACTTTCTTGAAGGAGGATGACTGTGAAAATAAACTCTTTTCTGTTTCCCTGCTAAGCAATGAACACATCTTTTCACCTTTGCTTGTTTCATAACAACAAGCAAATTCTTCTTAGCCAAATAGGTGATCCCCCTATCGCTCATATGACTTAGCCTCTTGTGCCACAATTATGATAAAGCCTCGCTCTCCACCAAATTTATAGAGTCACCAAGAATCGATCCTTGTGTCACGTATAAATTTAAATGCTTTCTTTCTCGAGTTAAAATAAGTGAGCCTTTGGTGAGATTCCATTGACTATTGCACAAGTCATTATGATATCCATCATCATCTAGTTGTCCTACAGAAATCAAATTTTGGTGGAATGTTTGGAGCATGCTTGACATTCTGAAGGACGAACGTTGAACCAGTATTGGTTTTCAAACAAACAGTGTAAAGTCCAAACACCTTAACCTCACCAGCATTACCCATCTTTAACACCTCAGAGTCAAAAGAAGTATAAGATGAGAAGAAGTCTTTTCTTGGTGTGACATGTGATGTGCCTCTAGAATCTACTATCCAACTTGTATCTTGAGATACAAAATTTATGACGTCTTTATCACAAGCGAAGAGAAGGTCATCTTGGACAACATCAACAACATTATTTTCATTATTTTCTTCCTTCTTCCCTTCTTTAAGATCTTGCTTCAATTGTTTGCAAAATCATTTAATGTGTCCTTTCTTTCCACAATGATAACATTTAATATTTGGATTCTTGAATTTTGACTTGCTTCTGCTTTTACCTCTACTCCTTGAATCTCGTCTTATGTCTCCCTCGATCTTCTATATATAGAATATCTGAATGTGAAGATATGTTTTGAGATTTTCTTCTAACCTCTTCATTCAACACACCACTCTTTGCATATTCCATAGTCACATTTCCACCAGTGGAAGAATTTGTTAAAGAAGAACGAAGAGTTCCCCAAAAATCTAGTAGAGTATTAAGAAGCCAAAGTCGTTGTACTTCATGAACAAAATTAACACCCATTCCTGATAGTTGATCAAGAATACCCTGAAAATCATTTATATGATCAAGAATAGGATTGTATGTATTTAAAGGTAATCAATTGTTTTAACAAGAACAACTTGTTATTGCCAGTTTTTGAAGGGTAAAACGTCTTCAACTTTTCCCATAATGTTCTAGCATGTGTATCATTCACAATATGGTTGTGAACATTATCTTCAACCCATTGTCTTATATATCCACATACTTGTCGGTGCTCAAATTCCCAATTTTCATCGGTCACATTCTCGGGTTTATGAGCAGAAAAAATTTGAAGATGCATCTTCTTCACGAATAATAGATCTTTCATCTTGCTTTTCCATATGTCATAGTTTCTTCCGTTTATACATACCATCTTGATCATATTCCCCTCCATATAGATAACCTTAGCTCTGATACCAGTTGTTGTGATGAAAAGATGAAACCGAAAATCTAACAATAAAGAACACCAAGTTTAACGTGAAAAAACCCTTCAAGCCAAAGGTAACCACCACGGGATCGACAAGATATGAATTGCTTCACTATACCAATAAAAGGGTTACAAATATTCTTCGAATGACTACACAACAAGTTCCAAAAGAGAACAAACATGAGCTACACCAACAAAGATAAATAAAAAGAAACACCACCCAAACTCAGTTTCTGTTCGGGATCAAAAACAGGATCTTGATGACGTACAAATCCGATATCCACCATTCAAATCAACCACCAAGATGTCAGGAATACTCAGTCCAAATTTCAGCCTGATTCAACGGTTAGTAAATCGGGTAACACGACCTGAACGTTGCTGGTCAGAAAAAAAGACTGCAGCAAAAAAACCTTTTTCTTTACTCTTTTCTTTTGTTGAAAGCTCTCTCAATAACCTTTCTTATGTTGTAATGTCTTTCAAAGACAATACCAATGAGCAATTGAATTATTCTCTCAAGACGATCCTCTATTTATA
Organism: Solanum pennellii; assembly: GCF_001406875.1. NCBI lineage: Eukaryota > Viridiplantae > Streptophyta > Magnoliopsida > Solanales > Solanaceae > Solanum > Solanum pennellii. The sequence goes on from NC_028643.1 coordinate 53,305,503, forward strand.
GAGTTGTGCTTTTCCTTACAAAGCCAAAACCAACTACAAATAGGATTACAATTCCAATCCTTTTCCTAATAGAATTGGAAACCAAATAAAGAGAATAATTTCAATCCTTTTTCAAGTAGGATTAGGGAATGGGCCTTTGAGTGTAAAATGGGCAATAGCCCAACATAAAAAACAACCTTCAGGCTGAAAAAAATTGTTTTGAGTTGCATCTGTGAAGTGGTTGTTGCAAAAAAAAGCTTAATTTTCAAGCTTAAAAAATTGTTCGAATTACATTACTGGAGTAACTATTTCAAAAAAGCTAATCTTCAGGCTGATTATACACAATTTAGTGTGAAGTTGAACTTAGTGCAACACAATTTCTTTGAACACTATGCACTCTAAATAACATAGACATCATTTTACACAGAAATAAAAATTGTAATTTCACTTTTGAGGATTGTGATTTATTTGATTGTTGTATTGGTTTTTTCTGGAATTCTGTGTATTAACTTTGTTGTTTGGCCTGAAAGTTACCATTTTGCTTTGTTCTATTTTCTATGTGGACTCTTAGTACCGTCGATCTTACTCTCAATATTCTGGTTTGAACACATCATATTGACAAGGTTTATAAGCTCTTTCATTTTGCTCTACGGTTGTATTATGGTTACATTCTCTCAATTCTCCTCCTCCAATATCTTAAATAGGGTGTACATGACCGGGTTGGTTCGGATTTTTTAAATATCAAATCAAACCATTTGTATAAAAATTTTAAATTTATATATCAAACCAAACTAATAAAATTCTAATTTTTTGGGGTTTTTCAACCTCGGGTTGAATCAGATTTTTCAAATACCAAACCAAACCATTGTGTCAAAATTTTAAATTTTATAAATCTAACCAAATAATAAACCTCGATTTTTTTTCCAGATTTTTGAATTTTCTGGTAAAGTTTACATACAACATATTATTAACTTGTATTTCAAATATTTCTTTAGTCCAACAAAAAAACAATTATCTAAGATTTTTCTTTAAAAATTCTCCCTCCGTTTAAAAAAGAATGACATCGTTTCCTTTTTAGTCTCTTTAAAAAAGAATGACTTTTTTTTTTAACGTTTTAATTCCAACATTCCACGTGGTATGTTTAAGGTCACAAGATCAAAGGACAATTTTGTATATTTAACCTAACTTTAATTTAAGGACCACAAGATACAAAAGTTTTCTTTGTACTCTTAAACTCCGTGTCAAGTCAAATCAGGTCATTCTTTGTGAAACGGAGGGAGTAAAACAAAATATGAGATGAGTATTGATGTGTCACATCCGGGTTTACCCCCTAGACGTAACCAGCGTCGGCGTCCTCTTTTAGGACGAAGACTAGCCTCTTAGTATTACATCATTGCATTCATCGATTAAAAATATGGAAGAATTTAAAACTTTTAAACTATATCTAATCGGAGGTTTACATAGACCATTAAATACACATAATAGTATTAATATCGAGTATACATAGACTAGTTCTTATAAGAAGATTACTTAGTCTTCTGCTTTTATTTCATACACACATACAAAATAGAATTAGAGTCATAAAATCCTTCTCATATCATAAACCATCTAAAAATGACAATAACAACATGGGCATAGACCTACAACAATAAGAGTAAGTCACATATAGACTATGTACAACTTTGTCTCAAATCAAAGATAGAGTCAACGTGAAAGTCATAAAAGCTAAGTAAATTCGTAGGTAGAATATCAACATCATCCTCGGGGAAATGAGGACCTAAAACTTGGATGATGAGAATATCCAAGTCTTCTTCTCAAGCGCCTCGAACCAAACCTCAACAATTGGAACCTAAAATGTTGGGGGAAAGGGAAGAAAATGGGGTTAGTACTCCACATGTACTAAGTATGAGATCATATGCGCACATAACACCAAAACATGTCAAAAGGGACATTTAGTTAAATCATGATAATTTGCCTCAACAAAGACTTATGCATAATCATTAGTTAAGGAAGTCAAATGCATATCAACATACTTGAACCCATAATATCATCACAAACATGAACAAGAGTTATCACATAAATAGCAAAGTAAATAAACAAATCATAAATTCCCATAGAGTTAACAAGTGCAATGATCAAGTAAAGCCCCATAACCCTACTCAATCAAGTAACCCGACGAGAACTACAATTAGTATTATACTCCTCACAATTATAACCTCCATGTATTCATAATATCATATCTTTAGCAATTTAGACTATTTACATATTCATAAGCATAGAAATCATTATATAAAACAGCTACATTTATCACCCTTCATATACGTAATATTAACTTCCTAAAGTCCCTATCAAGGTAAACTAGTGCAAGACATAGGTAGAGTCCCATACCTCTACCTAAATCAAGTTAAACCCTTCAAGTTACTCTAGTTAGTTTATACATCATTACTTCATTTTAGTTTAGGGAGTACTTGCCTTAACCGTTATAGACCACATGTGCTTAATGTGGAATCCGATGTCATCATACCTTACACCGATGGAAGGTTTTCTACCGGCCAAGGTAAAACCTTAACGTAACATAGCTATCTAGGTGGATCCAATAGCTAGTATCCTATGGTGGCAACATAGTTTATGGAACTTTGGGGATTCATGGAAACATCAACTCTACACCCTATATTGGGTCATGAGGCTATCCACCCCGTGAAGACCGTAGTGAATCCTACTTTCCCTATTTGGGAAAGTGTCACTCCCTCACCTACAAGATCACTAGGTGCTAAGCTAGGTCCCTTTATTGAATTGTCTTTGAGTCTTGATTTAATAATCATAACTTAATTTAGGTCATAGGGTCTAGCCCTTGTATAATCATCGTCATTGTAGCTCAATAAGAATTGCATGCGTAATTGTCCTTTCATCACAATTCATATAAAAGAGGTTAGCACTTTACATATCTCATTACAGTAGGGCACCTTAATACACATCATCATCCTTATAACGTGTACACCCTAAGCAAACCCTAAACAAGGCATACTCCAATCACAACATTATGATTTAACCATAATTAACCATGGATTGAAGTAAGAAATATGAATTACAAGACTTACCAACCCTCCTTCATAGTTCATCAATAGGGACTTACCATTCACCCACAACTCAACTCAATTAGGGTAGAACATCAATGTAATTCAATAATCAACATGATAATGAAGTTAGGAAAGTCATCATACCATAACACAATACCAAACCAAAGCTTGAAATAAGCATGATATCTATGTCTATCTTCTTACCCTAGATCCACACTCAAGAACTAGTATGAAAGACTACAATTCATTACAATATGTTCATGATCAGTGAAATAACAACAATCAAAGATAAGCTAACCACTAACAAAGTCAATTGAATCAAATCCAATACAATTCATGTCAAGATCAAGCCTAGGGTTAAGGGTTTAGGATCATGCTTTTCAATTTGGATCAAACCACCCCCAATTACTATAATCAATTGAATAAACATGTAAATCTATTCATCATACCATAAAGAAATCATAAACAACTCATTTCATAGCTTCAATTTCGTAATTGAACAAAACTCATAAGAAACTCAACTTTGGAAAAACCACTTTTGAAGGAACCCTTTGAGGAAAGAATCTCAAAGGTGAATAGATCTCATACCTTGATGTTTGATGACAAATTGATGGTGAATCCGCCCTTTTCCAGCCCCTAATTGACCTCCTAGACTTGGCTTTAGTGGAGTCTTCTCATAGAGAGAGAAGGAAGAGAGAAGGAAGAGAGTTTATTTGAGAGTTGTTTTTAAGTTAATAAGGGTCATGGGTATTTATAGTAGGACTTAATAAACTTAATTAGCCCCTCTTTAATCCCCAACTAACCCATAAACCTCCTAATTAATTAAATAACTAAATTAGAAACGTGCAGATTTTTAATGACCCTCACAGATGGAACCCCGCTGACGGACCGTCTGTGAGTCGACGGACAGTCCCCCCTCCAACCGGCACTCCGTCGTCTTGTTCAGAGACAGTGCAACCGAGGTCTTTTTGAAAATAGCCTAAGTGTGGGACGATGGTGGCATCGACGCCCCGTCGATCCACAAACGCCCCGTCGACTGCCTCGTTGATGCACACTGCCAGGCAGTGTGCATCAAAATACCAGGGTCCTCCTCCACCTGTCCAAGTGTGGCCTCATCGATCCACACACGGGCCGTCATCTGTCCCGTCGATGCACACTGCCAGGCAGTGTTGCATCAAACTTTCAGGGTCCTCCTCAAGGGCCCTTAGTTGGTCCTTGGGGAGTCGTACCCAGAAGTTTCGACTACTAAACACCTTTAACCCATGTCACACACATTTTAGCAAAGTTTCATATAAATTTGACTCTTAAAAAACTAGTCACAAAGGCTAAGACACACTAGCACTCTTGTGAACCAACTTTTCGAACTTCATGTGCGTTTCTTGAATGTCTTGGTTCTTAAACACCTTGCATGACCTAAATTCATTTAAATTGGCTTAGAGGCAGTGTTTAGACCTTGTTATACAATTGTTAAGCTTCACGACACGCATAGAATTTTCGAAGTGTTACATGATGACATAAAAATATTTAATTAAAAATAATAATGAAATCATCATATACAATAAATATTGTTAAGTCATAATGAAAATGATCATAACTTAAAAAAAAACAAATCATGCTAAAATAAGTTTTAGCTACATTACTAAATATTTAAGGAAAATTAAAATTAGATTATGTATTTTAATTATCTAAACCAATGTAAACCTAAAAAACAAATATTCAATATTATTGTCATTCTTAATGTTGAATTGATTCTCTTTTTGCATTAGTATTAGTTTGATTTTGATTTAAGTTTTATTATAATTATCAATATCTATTAACTAAAATCTTTATTGGACCATTTTCAATTCTATGTTTTAAACTTGAAACAATATAATAAAAAATAAAATTAAAAATAGTATAAGAAATATTTTATAATTATATCAAAGTAAATATTTTTATGTACAAAGAAATTTTAAAATAACATATATACTCTCGGATTTATTTGGTCTCGGGTTAGGTTTTTTTAGTTAAAATCAAAACAAACCAAATATAATCGATTTTTTTCCAATAGCAAACCAAGTCAAACCAAACCACTAGTCGGACTTTTTTTTTCAATTGACTCGATTTGCGATTTTGTTCGATTTTCAGTTCTATTTTGTACACCCCTATTAATATATAAGTGACTGATAAAAACCTACTTCATGTAATACTATTATATTGTGTAACCTTGTGTATATTATGTATACTTATGGGAATAGTAATATATATAAGTGACTTAAAACTAACTATTTCATTCAATTTGACTCCAATACTAGCTTTTTTTTGTAAAAATGCAATGCAGCAGCAACTACAATCTTTTTTTATTCTTTTTTTCCAGGAAGAAACCCAAAAAGCTTACACTTTGGGAAAGCTTTATTGATCATGATGGGATAAATATTGTGGAACAACTTCTTCAATATCCAATCATCCTGGCTAGAAAAATTACAAAATCAAAATCATTTGTAGGTAAACATGCACACTAATATCATATTCTTATAAAGACCAAAGCACTGAACTCACATTCAACTATTCCAATATAAAAGATTAACAAACAGGTTCTCCACAACAATTCAAATCAATCCTCCATACCCACATGTTGCTGCACTCATAAAATGGTATTTGCTTCCACAAAAATTAAATACCAACAAATACATATGCATGTCCATAAATTTATATTCCTAGGGCCAAATTAAATACGCAGTTACTAATCGCATACACTAACAAGAGTATAACTTCAACAGTTTTTCTTCAGCTTATTCCTTTTGAAAATGAGATCATGTCAATTGTCAACGCACATCAACATCTTCCGGTAAGAACAAATGCAAATTTCACATATAGTCATATGGTCCTTTTCTTCACACTTCCCCACGATCTTCCAGGGCCAAATAGTTAGCATACATGCCGAATTTTCACTATGGAATGAAAATCAACAATTCTATATTTTAGCTTGTTCAACATGCAAACAAATGTTTACTAGACTTCATTTACGAAGGATATTCAACTAGTCGCTGTTATACAAATCTTATTCCAAGGTATAACAATGTTTCTTTAACAACACTGTCTGCACCCTAAAATCCTCTTTTTACCTTTCCACCTAAATTGCATTTTTATATGCTTTACATCCTCTTATCCAAGTTTACAACAGATGCCAATTTGACATCACTATTACAGACAGCAGTGGTTTAGCGATAGCACTAATCGCAGATTAACTTTCTGAAGCAATGTTGCATCTTACTTCAGAGGAAATCTACGTTATTCGCTGCACTAAAGTACATTTTGCGGCTAACTAAAATGAATACAATATAAATGCCTATTGTTAACTAATCTTTTCTCATCCATAAAAATTTTTTAACGCCTCCCCTATAAACAAATGTTGCCTCCTGCAAGACAATTAACTGGAAAGACATTCATCATTCAAATCAAAAAGTCATTTGCTAAAACAACGTGTGGAACTCGTGGAAAACTAATTATCTTGTCATATGCTGAAAAAGAAAACACCATCATCGCCAGCTCCAATGAACACAGCAGGAAGCAACAAAAGGAAGATCGAAAATCCTGTTGAAAACAAAGAAGACAAGGAAGAAGAAACTTCCCATCGCAGGCATGCTCCAGAGCCCAAAACTCACCCTCCAAAATACTATTACAAGGTATAATAACTTTTGCATAAAACTATGTCATTTTGCCTTTTCAAAACAGCTACTTCCTACTTTCAAAACTTCAACTAACTGCTATATTTTAACTTTTTTTTATCAGTGAAAAGATTTCACAATATGGTTGGAGCCATTTTCTATTACTGCAACAAGCATATCCATAACAAATCTTCTTTTATGTAAATAAAATATACATACCTATGTTATAAAAACATGGCTCCAACAACTAATATATAATTTTGATTTTGTTACAATTGTTATATATTACTTAATACGTCATCTTTGTATATGAACCTCACTTGATCCACTTCTAGTAGTACCAGATAAAAGAAGTAAGAAGACATTATTGTTATTATAATAAATATAGAAAATAATTAACACCAAAAACTCTATTGTGCTTGAGTATCTTTCAAGAAAGTTCATAAACAGCAGAAGAATAAGCTGAAGAGGAGTGTAACATAAATAAAAAGATTATATCAATCCACTAAATATAATAAACAACTTACCAAACAAAATAGGGTGCAATACATTCACATATAATTCCATTAGTTACCTAATAAATTCAATGAAATTAATCACCTTCAAAAACACAAACATATATTACAAGTAACAATATAATATTATTTAAATATTTTAAATGAAAAAGAAAATAAAAATATAGATTTCAAATTGAGTAACCACCTTACATCAAAATAAATGAAAACAAAATTGGAAGATGGTAAAAAACTTGTTATTTATCATATGGTGGATACAAAAATATTTGAAGAAATTTTTTCAATGTCATATATATATTTGCTCCAAGTTTGTAACAGTTGTGATAGTTCAAAGGTCTTAAAAATAAGTCATAATAATAGATAAAGTTAAAACCGTGACTTTTAAGAACATTCATTTCTTTGCTACAATAATAGATAAACAATTTCAAATTGTTTCGACCAGACGACGTGGGCAATATAATCCAATGCCCTTTTTTTCTTCTGATTAATTGCCTTTTAAATTTATTATGTATATTAGTAGTTAATTGTCTTTTGCATTTCCTTGATCCATATGTTACATACAGTTATAACTGAAAAGAATATGATTAGATTTGTCCAGCTATAACTTTTTAAGGTAAAAAAAATACGGGGACTATTTAATTGTTTCTTTAGTGAGTAGATTATTTAATTATTTTTATTTATATAAAAGAAAATCCTAGGCAAATCTACATGGAGTGGGGTCACCACAAACAAGAATTTCCTTTTAAATTTATTTATTTTCAAAACTAATTTTTCTCGAACAAAGGTCCTTTTTAGCATGATTTCGATAGTTTGTGTGCATACTATTCCATACATAGTCAAGTTATGTGCTAACCCCATTTCTCTCTTTTTCCACAATAGTTTGTGTGCATACTATTCCATACATAGATGACTATGTAAACTTCTTATATGATGAGTCTATGTATACTTGCCATGGATATATTATGTGTAAGCAAGATGTCTAAGTAAACCTCATGAAGAAGATGTAGATGAAAATTTTTAATTTTCCGCACTTCTTAACCTATGAGTGTAATGATGAATGCTAACTAGTCCTAGTCCTCTCCGAGGACGACGACACCGATTACGTTTAGGGGGTACTTCTCAAATGTGACAAACTTGGTATCAGAGCATGAGGTTGAATATCCCTAGAAATGATGTCTCATTAAACCACGTCTATGTAGATTCTTATTCACAATTGTGAAGCGTGCCACACTTATGAATGAGAGACTATGTGATGCTTAGAAACTCTCATCTCCTTATATTCCTATGTCGTGCCTCTAGAGTCTTGTTATGTCCTTACGCCTAAACCATTCATCGTGGTTATAAGTATGAATACTCGAAGAGTATCTGCTAGAAGGGTCGATTAAGAAATGGCAAATGTGAGAGCTCATGACAAGCAATTGCCTCCACAAGACAACCAAGTGCCTCCACTCGAAAAAGTTTCTATGGATGATCAAGTTCTAGTTGTTCCTCCACTGATGAGCGATTGAGAGATAAGGGCGGCGTTCTCAGTTTGGCCCAAGTCATAACCTCTCAAGCTAATGTCGTCACTTCTCAAGTCCAAGACATGGCGGCCCAAGTGAATAGGGAGGTTGGACCTCGAGTGCCTCAACATGCTAACATTGTGGCCTCATGTTTGATAGACTTTACTAGAATGAATACACCTATGTTCTTCGGTTCGAAGTCGGAGGAGGACCATAAAGATTTCCTCGATGAGGTCTATATATTCTTCATGCTATGGGTGTGAGCTCAATTAAGAAGGTCGAGTTGGTGGCCAATCAACTAAAAGATGCGGCCCAAACTTTGTACGTGCAATGAGGGATAATAGGGTACTAAGAGGTGATTCGATGAGTTGGGAGAATTTCAAGAGGACTTCCTTGATAGGTTCTTTCCTAGAGAGATAAGGGAAGCTAAGGTTGAAGAATTCACCAACCTTCGTCAAGGAGGTATGAGTGTACTTGACTTCTGTTTGAAGGTTACTAAGTTGTCCAAGTATGCTCCATCCTTGGTTTCGAACCCTAGGGATGAGATGAGTCATTTTCTTACGAGGGTGTCTGATAACTTGGTGGAAGAATGCCGTTCATCTACGCTTCATGATATTATGAATATTTCTCATCTCATGGTTTATTTTCAACAATTGAAAAAACTAGATTAAGGAGGAAGAATAGGGAGGCTAAGAAGGCAAGGTGTTATGAAAGTAGTTTTTCTAAGGTTAGGCTTAACACTCAAGATAAGCCTAGGTTCAAGAAGAGGTTTTCTAATGATGTTCCTTTAAAATTTCCCAAGGCTCATGATAATAGGGTGTCTAACCCTAAGTATCAAAAGGGAAGAGGTACTAGTTGACCAACTAACAAGTCACTTGTGGAATGTGTGGCAAGAAACATTATGGTGATTGCCTTGTTGGGACGGACAATTGCTTTGGGTGTGGAAAGAGTGTCCACAAGGTTAATGATTTCTCTAATTTGAAGGGCAAAGACAAAGGAAGTGGGCAAGCTCAAGCTAGTGGTTCTAATGTTGATGATCCAACAAATACTCACTTTTATGCTCTTCACTCTAAGGGTGCACAAGAGAGTTCTTCTGATGTGGTGACAGGTATATTACAAGTATTCTCTATTGATGTTTATGTTTTACTTGATCTTGGTGATAAATTATCTTTTGTTACTCCCTTGGTCTCTAGGAAGTTTGATATTTTGCCCGATATTCTAAATGAACCTTGCATGGTAACTACCCCGGTAGGTCAGTCGGTGGTTGCAAAGAGGTTATATAGAAATTGTCCTATAATGTTGTCCAATAGAGTTACTCATGTTGAATTAGTAGAACTTGATATGGTCGATTTTGATGTCATTTTGGGATGGATTGGTTTGATGCTTGTTTTTCTTCCATTTATTATAGAACATGAATTTTCAGGTTCAATTTTCCAAATGAACCCGTTTTAGAGTTGAAGAGGGGAAATTCTATTCCTAGAGTTCATATCATTTCTTGTCTTAAGGCTTGTAAAATGATCTCAAAAGGGTGTTTAAATCATATTGTAAGAGTCAAAAATTTAGACTCCGAAAATCCTCCCATTGATTTAGTCCCCATAGTGAGGGAATTTCCGGATGTCTTTCCTAATGATCTTCCCGGAATCCCTCTCGAACGTGAAAATGATTTTGGTATTGATTTGCTACCGGATACCAACCCTATATCAATTCCTCCTTATCGGATGGCTCTAGATGAATTGAAAGAGTTGAAGGCTCAGCTCAAAGATTTGCTAGACAAAGGCTTTATTAGACCTAGTAATTCTCCATGGGGTGCACCGGTATTGTTTGTGAAGAAGAAGGATGGGTCCTTCATAATGTGCATTGATTATTGCTAACTCAATAAATTAACTACTAAGAACAAGTATCCTCTCCCTCGGATTGAAAAATTGTTTTATCAACTCTAAGAAGCAAGCTACTTTACTAAGATTGACTTGAGATTGGGATATCACCAACATAGGGTGAGAGGTGAGGATGTACCAAAAATGACATTTCAAACTAGATATGGTCACTATGAGTTCTTAGTAATGTCTTTTGGTCTCACTAATGCCCCAGCGTCATTTATGGACCCCATGAATAGGGTGTTTCAATGTTACCTAGATTCAATTGTCATTGTCTTCATTGACGAAATCTTGGTATATTAAAAAAATGAGGGTGAACAAACAGACCATTTGAGAGTGGTGTTGCAAGTTCTTAAAGAAAACTAACAATTTTCCAAGTATAGCAAATGTGAGTTTTGGTTGAGGTCGTTTGCATTTCTTGGTCATATCATCTCTAGTGAGGGGGTTGAGGTTGATCCAAGGAAAACCGAGACAGTCAAGAATTGGCCTAGACCATTGACTCCAACCGACATTAGAAGCTTTTTGGTTCTAGCGGGATATTATAAGAGGTTTGTGGATGGTTTTGCATCCATTGCATATTCCTTTATTACCTTGACCCAAAAGAGTATTAAATTTGAGTTGTCGGAGGCATGTGAAAAAAGCTTCCAAATCTTGAAAGAGCGGCTTACCTATGCTCTAGTGTTGATTTTACCAAAGGTACCAAGGGCTTCATTGTGTATTGTAATGCATCCTGAGTGGTCTTACGGTGTGTTGTTATGCAGCATAGGAAAGTAGTAGCTTATGCTTTTAAGATACTTAGGCGCATGAGAAGAATTATTTAACTCATAATCTTAAGTTAGCGGTCATGGTATTTGACTTGAAGTGTAGGCATTATTTTTATGGTGTTCATGTCGATGTGTATACCGAATTCAAGAGTTATCAATATGTGTTTACGCAAAACGAGTTAAATCTCCGACAATGAAGGTGGTTGGAATTATTCAAGGATTACGATATGTGTGTTCTTTACCACCCCAGGAAAGCCAATGTGGTTATGGATGCTCTACGTTGTATAACCATGGGTAGTGTGTCTCATGTAGAAGAAGCCAAGAAAGACCTAGTGCATAATTTTCATAGGTTGGCTTGTTTGGGTGTTAGTTGGAAGATTGTCAAAATGGTGGTTTTATGTTCCATCATAACTCCATATCGTCTTTGATGATTGAGGTAAATTCTAAGCAACATCTTGATCAACCATTGATGGAGTTGAAGGAATTGGTTCTTGGTAAGATTAATGATTTATTCTCCTTAGGGAGGATGGTGCCTTCAGGTATCAAGGAAGGTTGTTTGTATTCAATTTTAATGACTTGAGAAACTGGATTCTTAAGAAAGCTCATGGTTCTCCTTAGTCGACTCATCCGGTTTCTACAAAGATGTATGATGACCCTAAAGAATTGTTTTGGTGGGAAGGATTAAAAGGGGACATAACGGAATTTGTTGCAAAATGTCCAATTTACCAGCAAGTAAAAGTCGAGCACCAAAAGCCAAGTGGTTTACTTCAAGAAATACAAATTCCCACTTGGAAATGGAAAGATACTAAGATGGACTTCGTGGTAGATTGTCCTCGGAATCAAAAGCAACATGATTCTATATGGGTGGTTGTGGATGTGTTGACCAAATCCGCTCATTTTATTCCCGTCAAGTCACATATTCGGTGGAGGATTACCCAAGGATCTTTATAGATGAGATTGTATATCGCCATGGTACTCTGTTATCCATCATATTGGATAGGGGTGCACAATTCACATCTAGATTTTTGAGTCCGTTCCATAAAGGGTTGGGTACAAAAGTGAAGCTAAGCACCGCCTTGCATCCCCAAATGCATGGTCAATTGGAGCGTACTATTGAAACCCTTGGGGTATGCTTAGAACTTGTATAATTGATTACAAGGGAAATTGGGTTGAACACTTGCCTTTGGTTGAGGTTTCATATAATAATATTTACCATTCATCTATATTTGGTTGAGGTTTTGTATAATAATAGTTATCATTCATCTATATATATGGCTCCTTTTGAAGCCTTGTATGGTAGGAGATATAGATCTCCAATGGGATGGTTTGTAGTGGGCGAGTCTTCACTCTTGGGTCCTGAATTGATTTAAAAGACTTTGGAGAGAGTTCATATGATAAAGAACCGGTTGAAAGCAGCCTATAGCCGGAAAAAAACTTATGTCGACCATAGAAGAAGGGACTTAGAATTTGAAGAGGGTGATAATGTGTATATAAGGATTTCACCAATGAAGGGGGTGGTGATATTTGAAAAGAAAGGAAAGTTGAGTCCTCGTTATGTGGGCCCTAATGAATTTTTTCAAAGGGTTTGCAAGGTTACATACGAGTTGAGGTTACCTAGCGAATTTGCTTCGGGTCATTTGTTATTCCATGTATCCATGCTTAAGAAGTTCATTGATGATCCGAGTCCATTCTTCCTATTAAAGGTCTACGTGTAGAAGAGAAACTCTCCTATGAGGATGTTCCGGTTGAAGTCCTTGATAGATAAGTAAAGACGTTGAGGAACAACGCGGTGGTTTATGTAAAGGTGTTATGGAAGAACCACCTAGTTGAGGGAGCAACATGGGAGGCCGAGGCTGACATAAAGTCTCGTTACCCTCATATCTTTGATGATTAAGGATAGTTGTTTCTATTAAGAATGAAATAATGAATAAATTCAACTTGACTTGTTTTGCAAAGATGTGCATGCTTACGATATATGTTTTTGCTAAAATGAAGTGTTATGTAAAAAAAATACTCTTTTGCTTGAACTTATTCAAGTATTTGGTATGTGTTGTATTCCTGAACTGATATTAAGCATGTTGAGATGTTGTGAAAATGAATTTTGGCATAATTGACTCTTTAATGATATGTTGAGCTCATGTTGTTGTGAAAAGGATATTCCTCATGTTGTGATCTTCAGCTCTTATGTGTAGTAATTAAGGTTATGAAATGTTGTCTGTAAATTCTATGTTGAGTTGTAGCTCTTGCTTTGATATGTTGTGGTTTGTTGGGGTGCTAGTAATGAGTCTATCCTTTCCCTTCAAAAGATTTTGTGTCATTTGGGGATGAATGTTCCTAAGGGGGGGATAATGTAACACTCTGAAAGTCTAAAAAATAATCTAGAGCCTCAGAAGTGTCTCTAAGATTTGTATTACTGTTTTAAAGTAAATAATAGTGTATAAAAGCCATTTAGAAAGTTTTAGAGTCAAAACGTCAAGGAACGTCCACAACGTCTGGGGACTAGTGCAAAAGGTGCTAGTGTACCTTAGCCTATTTGATGGGGGTTTAAGAGTCAAAATTTAATGAAATTTGGTGGGAAGGTGTTAAACATTTATTAGAGTTTGTTTACTATCGAAACATATGGGTACGATTCCCCAAGGAACAAGCAAGGTCCCTTGAGGAGGACCTTTGCATTTTTGCTAAAAGTCATCTAAGACAGTAGCCATCGACGAGGGGCAGGATACGAGGTGTTGTCCAATCGACGGGGCATCGATTGCTACCGTCGATGGTAACTTATTCGTTTTCATGAATGGGTCATTTTGGTAAGTCTTTGAATAAAACAATGACTGCGCAAGACGGTGGGCTTCATGGCCATCGACTGACCTACAACCTATAGGTCGGGGTTTCGTATGTCAGGTTCACTGTTTGCTGTCAAGTTTTATTTAGTTCATTTAATTAAGTTAGTTACTTATGGGGTTAATTAGTGTTTAGGGGTTGTTTAATTAGGTTAGTTGATTAACTATATAACCTACCATAAGTGTAAACACTACTTAACACCTCTCAATTCCCATAACCCAATTGTTCCTCCTTCTCTCTACTTCCTTTCTCCCAAAGAAACTCCATAGAAGACCAAAGTCAAAGAGGATTACAAGGAATCAATAAGATTACTTTTCTCCATCAATATTCATCAATTATAAAGGTATGGTATCCTTTCACCTTTTGGATTCCTTTCCCCAATGTAATCTTCCAATATTGATTCCAAAAATATGAGTTTCATGTGGGTTTCTTTCTATTACGAATTTGATCTTCTAAATTGTATTGTTTATGGTTTATTTTGATTATTATTCTCAGATTATGATGTATCATGACTCAATAATTCTAGTTCTTGATGAGTTAACCTAGTTTTTGAAGTAGATCATGAAATTGACCCATGTCTTTAACCCTAGGTTGTGAACTAGTGATTAATTGATGTCTAGTGATTCAATTGACTTCATTATTGTATTAAATACTATTTTCTGACGATACTACACCCATTTTTGGGTTGAATTGTATGATTTATGGTAAAACAGTGGATGATGGAATGTGAAAGAGATTGGGGTAAATCTTGTGATTAAAATCTTTACTTCAATTATGATTACTTGTGCTTAGTGATGAAGTTATATCGAAGAATACCTTATGATGAGATTAATTAGCGTTTGTATGATGTTTAATTTAAATATCTTTATTTTGTGATTGTGAGATTATTCTTAACTGTTATGATATAAGGATGGTGATGAAGTACCTATGTGCCTTACTATGATATAATGATGTTAATGTGCTAATTTGACATATTAGGGTTATAATGAAAGGTGTTCTCATGCAAATCCTGTTGATCTATGACTATGACTATATAAGGGGTACACCCTATGGCCTGACTAAGTTATGATTGTTAATGAGAAATTTCAAAAGGGACTCTAGCTTAGCACCGAGTTTACTAGAAGTGAGGAGTGACCCTTCCCACATAGGGAAGGTATGTTCACTTATGTACTCATGAGATTGGAGAATATAATGCATTTAGCATAAAAAGGGTCCCAAGCACATCTCATAGTTCTTGAACTATGTTACCCCCATAGGAATACTAGCTAGTGGATCCACATAGATGCTATGTTCATGTTTTGGTAATACCTTGGAAAGTAGACCACCTTCTTTTGGTGTAGGGTATTGTAACACTTCGAAAATCAAAGAGGTGTTCTAGAGCCTAACTTGAGTGTCATAAGGTTTAGACACTGTTTTAAGCTCTATTTTAATTAATATAAGTCATCTAGGTAGTCTAGAAACCAAAACATCCAAGAACGTCCATGACGTCCGAAAACTAGTTCCATAAGGTACTAGAGTGCTTTAGCCTATTTGACTAGCTTTTAAGAGTCGGAAAAGGATGAAAATTGTTGGAAGGGTGTCTACAATGTATTTAATTTGATTCATAGTCTAAAATTACGGGCACGACTCCCCAAAGACCAACTATGGGACCTTGAGGAGGACCCTTGCATTTTGGTGTCAAAGACTGTCTTGGCAGTGTGCATCCACGAGGGGAATCGAAGGGGCGTAGGTTGATCGATGGGGCGTCGATGACATCTGTCGACTAACACTTAGCCATTTTGTCTAATGGTCCATTTGGACCAGTCTCTGAATCACATGACGGAGTGCAGCACTAAGGGTGAACAGTGACCGTCGACTCAGAGACGGACCGTCAATCGCGGCTTCATCTGTGAGGGTTGTGATTTTCTGCACGTTTTTAGTTGGGTTAAATTAATTAATTAGGTGGTTATTATTTAGGGTTTTAGGTAAGTCTAATTAAGTTAATGGATGACCTATATAAAGCCCTAACCTAATTAGTGTAACCTAAACTCACATAATTCCCAAACCCAAATTCTCTTCCTTCTCAGTTCTTTCTCTCTCAAAGAAACCCTTATTAAAGACAAAGCTAGAAGTGGGTTCAAGGGATGAAAAGATCCAATTTCCTCAATAAATCTTCATCAATTACTAAGGTATGGGATATCTTTCACATTTGAGACTTCTTTCATCAAATCGTTCCATCAAATTGATTTCAAAAGTTGAGTTTTCAAGTAAGTTAAATCCAATCTCAAAATTAATGTTATGAATTGATTTGTTTATGATTTCTACTAGATATTATGATTAGATTTAAATGTATTTTAACTCAATTATATTATATCTTGAGGAATTGGTATATTTTGAAGAAGATTACCTATTCCCCTTAACCCTAGGATATGATCTTTATGTGAATTGAGTAATGTTGGTTCAATTGACTTGGTTATTGGTTTAATTATTATTAGGTTATGTTATTGTATCAATCATTAATAGATTAGGGTGAATTATAGTCCAATCATGATAGTTCTTGAGTAATTGCTTTAGATTACGACTTTGATCTATCTATCTTATCTTAAGCTATGAACTAGTATTGGATTGTGATGTAGTGATTCAATTAGCTTTGTTATCATGTTTGTTGGTTATATGATGATACTACACCCTAATTGGGTTGAGTAAGGGTTTATGGTAAGACCTTAATGATGAATAATGAAGAAGACTTGGTAAGTCTTGTGATCCCTATTCTTTACTTCAATTATGCTTAATTTTGATTAAGTCATGAGTTGTATTGGAGTATGCCTTGTATTAAGATTGACAGGGTTGGTATGGTGTTTAATTGAAATGTCTTGAATATGGTTTTTGAGGTGTTGGCTAAAATTTAAATGTTATAAGGATGATGCATGATTTACCAATGTGCCTTATTATTAAGTGATATGTTAATGTGCTAACTTCACCTATATGAATTATAATGAAAGAACAATACTCATGCAATTTTTATTGAGTTATGATGATGATGATATTATACAAGGGCTAGAGCCTATGACCTACAATAACCTATAATGATTAATAAAGACATTAATGACATTTCAAAAAGGGACTCTAGCTTAGCACCGAGTGAACTAGAGTGAAGAGTGTCCCTTCCCACATAGGGAAGGTAGGATAACTAATGTAATCTTGAGATTGGAGACTACAATGCATGTAGCATAAAGAGGGTCCCAACTATATCTGCTAGTTTTTGAGCTATGTTGCCCCTGTTGGAATACTAGCTAGTGGATCCAAGTACTTGCTATGTTCATGCCTTGGTACTACCTTGGCAAGTAGTCCACCTACTTTCGATGTAGGGTTCCATGACACCGGATTCAACATTAGCTTATGTTGTCTATGCCAGTTAGGGAATGATGTTACCATAAAGGAAAAAATGAAATAAAGTATTAAACTCTAACTAAGATGACCTAAGGGGTTTAGCTTACTCTAGGTAGGGTTATGGGACTCTACCTAAACATTGCACTAACTAGCTTTGAAGGGAGTCTTAGGAGGATATTCTTATGTATGAATATGCTTATAATGGTACATGATATGTATATGATGAACTTGCACATTATTGATACTATATGTTGATTGGTGTAACTTATGAATATGTGTTAGTCTAC
The DNA here is from genome assembly GCF_001406875.1 of Solanum pennellii. Taxonomy (NCBI): domain Eukaryota; kingdom Viridiplantae; phylum Streptophyta; class Magnoliopsida; order Solanales; family Solanaceae; genus Solanum; species Solanum pennellii. The sequence goes on from NC_028643.1 coordinate 53,323,352, forward strand.
AATGTTAAAGTATGATGATATGTACTCTTAAATGCTATGTTATGTAAAGTAGGAGGTTGGTCATGGTTCTTGTTGTGTTACGTGATTTAGTAAGGTTATGGGGCTTTGCTTCGTCATTGTACTTGTTGACTTGATAGGGGTTCATGGGTAATTATCTTGCTTTGGTTATGTTATAATGAACTCTTATTCATGCTGGTGGTTATTTATGACTTGATGATAGAGTTAATTGAGTGTGTATTCAATTATATGATATGCATGTTGACTTGACTAGTTTTGATGTTGTGGTCTTCTGATGTACATGCCTATGACTTAATGAATATGCCTTATTGATTTGGTATGGTCTTGTTGAATGTGCATTAAGGTTTTAAAGTAAATTTCATACTTAATGAAATGTCTTCTTTTAGAATGTTTTCATGATATGTGTGCATATGGTCTCATACTTAGTACAACTAGTGTATTAACCCATTTCTTCCTTTTCCCCAATATTTTAGGTTCCGATCGTTGAAGGGATTTTGGAGACGACTTGAAGAAGACTTGGATTTCTTAATCATCCAAGTAGGGTAGGTCCTCACTTTCCGAGGGTGATGACACTATCAAACCTATGATATTGCTTTAGTGTTCAAGACTCTTATTTCTTTTCTTTTTCATTCGGATGTTAAATGTTTTATGATATATTAATGGTAGTTTGATATACTCTTATTAGATGGTTTTGAGATGAGACGACTATTTGAGACTATGTTATGTTCTATATATACGAAGGGTCTATATATATATATATGTGTGTGTGTGTGTGTGTGTGTGTGTGTGTGTGTGTGTGTGTGTGTGTGTGTGTGTGTGTGTGTGTGTGTGTGTGTGTGTGTGTGTGTGTGTGTGTGTGTGTGTGTGTGTGTGTGTGTGTGTGTGTGTGTGTGTGTGTGTGTGTGTGTGTGTGTGTGTGTGTGTGTGTGTGTGTGTGTGTGTGTGTGTGTGTGTGTGTGTGTGTGTGTGTGTGTGTGTGTGTGTGTGTGTGTGTGTGTGTGTGTGTGTGTGTGTGTGTGTGTGTGTGTGTGTGTGTGTGTGTGTGTGTGTGTGTGTGTGTGTGTGTGTGTGTGTGTGTGTGTGTGTGTGTGTGTGTGTGTGTGTGTGTGTGTGTGTGTGTGTGTGTGTGTGTGTGTGTGTGTGTGTGTGTGTGTGTGTGTGTGTGTGTGTGTGTGTGTGTGTGTGTGTGTGTGTGTGTGTGTGTGTGTGTGTGTGTGTGTGTGTGTGTGTGTGTGTGTGTGTGTGTGTGTGTGTGTGTGTGTGTGTGTGTGTGTGTGTGTGTGTGTGTGTGTGTGTGTGTGTGTGTGTGTCTGTGTGTGTGTGTAGAAATCTGTGTAAAACTCAATGTAGTAGTAAAAAAGTTTTAAATTTCCCCTAAATTTGACCTATGAATGTAATGATGTAAGGATGTAAGGTAAGAGGCTAGTCTTATTCCTCAAAGAGGACGATGACACCGATTTCGTCTAGGGGGTATTCCCGGATGTGAAAAAATTTGTATCAGATTATGAGGTTCAGTGTAATTGAGTCAATGTTTCTCTAAACTACGCCTATGTAGATTCGTATTCATAATTATGAAGCGCGCCACACTTACCCTCCACTTAAATGGGTATTTTTATGAAGTTAAATTACAAAAAATACGACTTTAACGAGTCTAGGAAGTGGTTGCGCATCGCGGGGCCAATTTCCATTATTTTTCTGAGTTTTTGGGTTGATGCAGTGAAGTGCATTTCAGCCTCGCGTCCCAAGGATGCCCCTCACATCTTAAGGCATAACACCTCGTGAGGAACACGCGTTGCGCACTTGTTCCTTCAATTCTGCCTGTTCGCAGGCTGCCAGGTAGCCTGCCCACCCATGTTTGGGTCATCCACAAGGACCCTTCGGTTGATCTTCGGTGTGTCGTTTCAGGACGTTTGGACCCTTTGTACTACGTACTACCTATCCAAGGTCTCTTTAGAAGTTTTGGAATTTATTTGACACATCGAAACTTTCACCAAACATAGGGACGTTAACTAATTCAACTTAGCTAGTTTCCAGACGTCAGGGTCTTTCTTTGTCATTTGGCTCTAACCTTTTCCAAATGAAATTATTATATTATATATAGGTCTGGAAACATCATTTTAAAAATTATTTAATATCTTAAGCTCTAGTCTAAGTCATGGCATTTCAGGAATGTTACATTACGACTTTCAACTTTAAGGGTATCATAACATCCATTCTAGAAGGTTCCATATAAATGACCTTCTTTGCTTTAGTCAAGATCATATTCTATTCATACATATACATACATGACAAAGGTTATTCTAACCTACTATGTCAAGGATTCATATTCATGTTCTTCATGTATCGAGTAAGGGACTTAAAGTCTACCTAAACAAGACACACATCATTATTATCTTAAGACATGTACAATATCATTCATGTAGCACATAGAGTCAACTAAGTATACTTGCAAGTCACCCTACACAGTACTATAGAATCATCAATATAAACCATCACAAGTCTAATATAAATCATCAAGAAGCATCATACTCCAATATCAATAATACACATAAAACTTCACTATAGCCTACTAGAGACACCTATCATCAACTAAGAGAAATCATGCTTTGACTTCACATATACATAGAAGACACTAAGACCTTCATATTACTCACAAAATAGAGTTATAACATGATAATGTCATAATACATAAAGTAATGCGGATTCACAAATTCATAAAGTAACGCCGACGAGGCCACATAATTCACAAATATAGCACATAAGCACCGCCATCATAAGTGGACCATACTAATCATCATCATAGTTTAGCATTTTTACAATACAATAGAGAGAGTTAGGGCAGCATACCACCAATCCAATCTCACAACCTAAATCCAAAGCAAAATCACCAATCAGAATACTCAAAGGGGCTTACCCATGGCCATGATCACCAATTCAATCAAATAATCTCAATATACAATGAATTAAAAGCAATTAAATATATGTTCATAAATTTAGGACAACCTCATATGATTCTTACATAATCCTTTCATAATTCAATAGCCCAAATCAAACTACACAAGAATTCAATAGTATAGAGACGTGATCACTTCACCCATAAAATATTCTAAACTAGGATTGCATGCTTTGAATGGGTTCATAGAGTTTTTAGGTAAAAATTATCAAACTAACATAAATTCAATCATAATACAATGAATCAAAACATTTTATGCAAGAACACATGGCTAGATCACAAGTTAGAAGTTCATCTTTTGAGAAAGCTCTGGAAAACCATTTTTGAGATTGGATCCTTGAAGAAAAGAGATTCAAGGATGAAAAAATACCTTAATTGATGCTAGACCACGAAAATTGAGAAGAATTGACGGATAATGAAGCCTTCAATCTCTAATCTCCCTTCAAGCTTCAATGGTGTTCTAGAGAGTTCTTTAAAGGTCTTGGGGTTTTGATTTTTAATAATGACTTGAAAAGGGGTTCTAGACTTATTAAGTTACTTAAAATACCTAAATTACCTTAATAAACCGTCCAAATAATTTTATGAAGACTAGGTGAAAACCCCAAAATGCCTTTGGGCTAGATGAGACACTTGCAGGAAATTGCAGTCAAACGATGGTTTCCAATGACAGGGCATCGACCGAACGATGAGCCATGATGGAAAGTCATAGTTTGGGTAAGAGACTTTAAAATGGGATATTAATCTCCCAAGACTAAGTGTCCATCGATGACACAACCTACGGGGCATCGACCTGCCTACTGGGAGTCGATTGCCCTCCGTAGATGGGGCTGTTTTGGACAGTCTTGGCTCTTGAATTGGGTCCTCCTCAAGGACCCTTTGGTTGGTCCTTGGTGGTGGTTATTACTTAAAGTATATGAATGTTTATATATGTATATTGTGATTATTTCCTTGAGGGCATAATGTGTGAAGTAAAAGTGATGATGATGATGCTCATGTTGATATATTTTGGGAAGTTGGAATTGTATATGTTGGAAAGATTATGTCTAAATGAAGTATGTTAATATGTGAAGCATGCTAAGTGTGTGAACATTTATGAATGAAGGTATGATCATGTTTAGATAAAGGGTGGGTACACTTCATGAGTAAAGATGTTTTATCCAATGTACCTCTTGAGATGAGTACTCCTTGTTAGTAGATAATTAATTCCATAGAAGCGATCTCCTTATCCCTTAATTATGCGCCCGCATAGGAGTAGATATTGGAAAATTCATGTAAAGGCTCAAGAATAACCCTGCGTTAGGCAAGTTGGGATCCCTCATATGTTGGGAAAATTAATACTGGGATTCCATGTCTAGCTCTCATGGTCTATGTCGGTTAAAGATAGCCGCCACAAATGAATGTAATGAAGTATGTCTTCTAAAGGGTGTACTACTTAGGGTAAGGGGTGGTTTATGACACTATCTTTCCATTGCACAAGTAGGCATTGGGACAGAGTCTTGGTGTGTCCTTATGTGAAAATGAATGAATGGTCATTATGTGAAGTAAATGAAGCAATGTGACATTATGTCTAATGAAAGTAAAGCATGTTGATTCTATGTCTAAGATTTATGAAGTATGATGATTTATGTGTAAGGTTTATGAAGATTATGTAAATGATGAACGTTAATTGCCTAGTCTAAGGGAACCCTCAAGGAGCACTAAGGTGGAAGTAGTAATATGGGATGCTATTTCCACATTGCACTAAGTGTAAATTGGGGTTGTCTTGCAGGATGGTTCTTATGTGAAGTTCCTAAATGCAAGTATGTTCCTCTAGTGTCCTTATTATTGAATGTTGTCTATTTAAGTGATATGAAGCATTCTTATCTTTGATAGTCTTAAGAATCACTTAGGTGTGTACTGAAGAGATTGTATGGGTGGTTTCTTCATGTCTTATCTTAGTGAGACTTAGGATAACATTAGATAGGGAAACTTATGTGAAATGGGTTTACTATAATGTGTAATCTTATGTTGAAATTATTAAAGTTTTACTTTATGTGTTAAATGATCATCTATTTGATATTTTGTGACTATATTTATGAAGGTTTTACTTAAATACCATGAAAGCTTTATTTCAACAAAAATGTTTTCTTTTATATGTGTTTTTGCATAATGTCATGATTAGTGCAATATTTTTACTAACCCCATACTCTTATATACTCTATAATTACAAGTTAAAAAAAAGTATAAGTTGAACGCAAATGAAGGTTCCTAGATGGAAAAGCTTGTGAAGTTGACTCTATCAGCACTTGGTATGTCCTCATATATTCGAGCACATAGTTCATGTTTTCTTTAGTTTAAAGATTATTATAAGAATTATGATGTACTTCTTGCAATATAAAGGGTCGTGACCCTAAGATATTTAAGATGTGTCAATAAGTTGGCTTGCGACGAGGTGACTTATTCATTAACATTTTATAAAAGAAGTTTCTTATTTATATTATTGTGAAAAGTTTTGTTTCCGCACAACTTTCATATCTTATGTAATGAATGATAGCTTAGAGTCTTGTACAAGACCTCCAAAGGGTCAAGTACGTCGTGTGATGACTCAAAAGTGGTCCTTTCTTCAAGGGTGTACTTGCGGGTCGTTACACTTATGAGCTACAACTATTATACAACTATCTACCATATGTTGCCATCGCATCCTATACCCGGACAAAGGTATAAGACCTGAACTGCCTAATGGATCCACTAGTCTACTGTGAAAAGGTTTCATCTGAAAAGTATGGACCTTTTCTACGATGGTGGCTACATGGTTAATGGGGGCTATGTGTTTTCTGAACTCTATCCCATATCGGTGCTCAATACTACTTCTAAAATATGCTGGCTCTTATGATTAAGAAATATATTGATTCTGTGATTTTGAGATTAGTGCTCAGAATACTTAGCTCAAGGGTATCTTTTGCATTGTAGTTTCCCTGTTTGTTTCTTTTAGAAGGCTAAAGTTCTGTTCTAAGAACTTTTACTAAGGCTCTTTGGAAATCAAAGTTTCCTTACTAGTTAAATGCTAAAACATTTCAACTCTCTTTGGGAATAATTAGTCCCCGTATACTTTTGAAGAAAAGAACTTCATTTTACACTTTAATTGCTTGAATTTGAATCATAAAACAAAGTGAAAATGTTTAAGTAATTAAGACTCTTGAAAACCTTTACGGACTTTAATTTAACTTACTTCTTAGCTTTAGACTTGACTTCTTAACTTCTTTGACTTTGACCTTAACTTTCCTTGAATTGAATTATTTATTCAAGATTATGATTTAACTTCTTCGGTGCTTTCTAGGTGTTTAGAAATCATTTGAAGTAATTAGAATCATCGAAGATGTTAATGTACCTTGGAATGACTTAAAAGGACTAATCTGCCAAAACTGGATGAAAAATGTCGGGTTGGACGTACTAGTGGTGCGTCGCGCCACCCTCAGTTGGCTTATGGTTTGTTCTGGCACACTGGTTGTGCGCTGCGCCAGGCCCCTTCTTGACTGAGGCCAACTTCTGGCGCACTGCAGGCGCGATGCGTCTGGCTTGCCCAAGTGCGTCTAACGGATTTCTCAACTCATTTCAAATCTCAAAATTCTTAAACCTCCATAGTTGTATCCCCAGACCCTTAGGATCATCAATACTATCAATACCCAATAAATCTAGATCAAAAACAACATTGAGAACTACTAATATACATCAATGGGTATTCAATAAACTCAACCAAAAGAGATTCAACAACATTTATCAAGAACTCACTTCAAATCGTATGATCAACATCAAAATTACAAAACTGAAGTAAGATTTATGTGTGGATGAATTACTCCAACATGAAAGATGTCACATACCTCAATAGGGATCATCCCTGACGAATTCCACTAGAATCTTTTGGCGATCTTGGCGAAATCTTGATCTTTATCCCTTCTACTTTTTTCTTTTCTCTCAAGCCCTTAGCGTGAGAATACTTTTTTCTTTTCTCCTAGCCCTCATACGATATTGAAATCGTGCAAACTCTGCGCCGTTGGAAATATCGTTCCAAGGGATTTCTTACAATATAAAGAACTGACTCTAACTCATCTTGAGCTAGATGTTATGGCCATTTAAAAATGACCAAACTCACTTTTCAAACATAGAAAATTTCTAGATTTTTCCCTTTCTTTCCAAAAGTAATTTTTTTTTGTCTTCTTAGTTTATTCCTAGATATTTCGAGTTACGAGATGTTACAAAACTCTAATTTTATTTAGCCACCACTATCCTTCTTTGGTATGTTGATGACCTTCATGAGGTTGAAGTTGTCACTAGAATGACATTCTTAAACTAATTAGTGTTTGTTAAGGATGTAAATGACGATAGGTTGAAACTTACATCCTAGTAAGATTATAAAATTTCATTTTTTCGAGGATATATACTTCATTTAAAATCATACATGTTAATTTTTATAAATTCTAAACAATTCTTTGTTTCATTTTCAATATATGTGAATAATTCTACATCTGCGTTTGGTATTAATCTTTTTATGATAAAGTTAATAAAATGTTTTTTGTTCCAGAGTTTTATAAAAGAGACTTCAGAATTATTGATTGTTGTATGTTTAGTCAATTCATATATCTGGCTTATTAAGTGTTGATGAATCATTCTATTATTGCCGAATTAAATTCTATGAGTGTTGCCATTGTTCGGATACATTAGAAGTGTTTGCTCTATTGCTTTTCTAGGATTGAGTTTAAATCTAGCTATATATACTGCAGTTTCAGCAAGAGCGAACCGAGGATGGGTGGTGCGACATGATTACTCGGATTTTGCAATGTTTTGACGAGGCATTGACCAGATTGTTTCATATAGTGTATATCTTATTTTTATTCATGAACACAAATTTATTGTCAAAGAATCGAATTGACTCTTTCAGTGTTTGTATGCAATTTGTTTCAGGAGGAAGAGGGTGATTCTCAACAGCAAATAAATTTATGCTTCTACAGAGGGAGGTATTTTAAGAAACCTAACATCTTTTGCCTGTACATTATAATTCAGTATGAAATATATGATTAAGTGTAAAACTAGTATTACTTTAATAGTAAAATAATTACTTATAACAAATGGGTTCTTAATTAACTAAACTATATAAGATTAGACAATTCAAATTTCCAACACCTTTTATTCGTATCTCAAAATTTTCTTTTTTCTCCTTATCATTTTCTGTTTTCTTCAGTATGTTTAATTCGCTTTCCAATATCAATTGCATGAAGAGCATCGCCTTCTAAACCCTTTTAATCTCCCGTTCAAAACATAACACATATCTTCATCTTTATTTGGAATGAGTGTTTTGTACTTATAAGAAATCATGTTCTTGGCATCTTCATAGAATGACCCATAATAAACAACGAACCAATTCAATGTTTGAAACTACAATTAAAAAAGTTAACCATGTTATCAGTAGTAATCATCTCAGAAGTGAGACAAGGCACCATCATAGATCCACCTTCACTAGTAATCACCTTTTAATGATTTTTAATGCATTTTACTTTGAAATTGATATGTTGGTCTTCGGGTCTCTAGTCTTATTAAAGGATTCAACAATAACTTTGTTTCTCTCAGTTTTCCTTCTTCATCATAAGGAATCAGAAAAAAATATTGAATAAACTTCCGACGATCCTCGCTAATTCCTTGTGATGAAGAGAGAGAATAGAGAGATAATGATAAAGTTTAATCTTTCATCAATATGGGAGACACCAAGATAATCATATTCTCCCAAATTTAAATGCATGAAAATCTAAAAGTTGTTCACCATTCTATATTTGTGTCTCATTTCACTTCTTGGATTTCTGCTAGTATGGATTCATGTTTTATTTTGCTAATTTTCCTTTCTCCAAATTGAAACGGATAAGTTGATTATGATTTATTCTATAAACAGGCAAAGAACTTGGATCCTTATACATATTATTTACTCACTGCAACATGAAACGAAGAAATTTGTTTTATTTCAGAATTGGAGAAAAAAAGGTATAGACATTATTCTTCGTGCAAATAATATTTGAAATGGAACTGAATATACTAAAGAAGATCAAGAAAAGGACACGATAAAAAGGATAATTTAAAGATAAAAATGTAGTACTCAAGAAAAATTATTCTCAAATTCAAATGAAGAAATTGTTGATATTAAACAAGATGAGAATTGAACGGTAAATGATCAAGAAAAATATAGAGCAGACCATGAGATTATAAAAACTAAGATAGAAAAAGTCTCTAATCAAATAAAAATAGCATAGTTTATTCGGATATTCAATTCCATAATAAGGAAGCTTTGAAAGGATTGGATCAACACTTGGATTATTACTTGTCTTATGTAAAAGAAAGAGAGAATTCAAACATGAAATGATGATAATGAAATCTAGTACTTAAGTATCTCTACTTAAAGATTATTAATGTTTTGGGAGCTATCAAAGTTTGTCAGATTTTTTGACTTTGAAACCCTATACTATTTAGATAAATGTGAAGTTTAACTTTGAGAAAAATGTTTTTGGTGATTAATCAAGATTCCTATGGAAAAGTGCCAATTTATGTTAAGCTTTTCCTACAAAGGTAATTTTAAGGGTGTATATCGACATGTCATCGTAGCATCCCTATTTTTCAAAATCAAACATTCCAGTCTGATGTTGAATAAGAGAACATTATATTTGTCGCTTTGATGATGCACAAAGTGTTTTGATGCTGATAAAGTAAACTATGATGCAATATACATCATCATAAAAATAGGAGAATTATTGGGAAATAGGAGAAAACATGAGTAGTTTTAATGATTTATAAAGTGAAAAAATCTATGCATTATCTGAACGCGTAAGAACCTGAACCTAGATCATGAGATGATGAAGTGTGGCGCATAGGTAGGTACTTGAATGGTACACAGCATGCAGGATAGAGTAAAGCTGAAATAACATGTAACTGAACAAGCAATAAATCAAGTATATAATCTAAAAATGATATAGATAATGAATACTGAGTTAGCTAAATGCAACGACAAAATTTATAACATGCTTAAACCGAATACTGTAGTGCAACTATATTCAATGCAATAGAATCTAACTGATGTGTGGGAGCTACCAATAACCGATAATAAAGTCACATGAGCTAAATATGGAGTCTGATGTATATTCCCCATTGTGAGGACTCAATATACCTTGCCACAGGTATAGAGGCATGACTGGCATGATAATTTAATGATGCCCACAAAGGGGACTTAAACACTACATGGCTCGTAGTTTTCGGACTACATGGGTGACTGATCGTAGTCCAACTTTATATTATGGTACTCCCAATTGAATAAGTGACTAACACAGTATAACTTATTAATGTAATACATTGGATAGCTCAAAATAGACATGCCAACTAAGAATGCAACATTATTAAATTGATATATTCACATACTCAAAACTGAGGAATGTACATGTGAAATATTAATTATCTGACCTAGCATGTGTACTTAAAGAACTAAAGAAGTATACAGCTAGGATTAATGTAAGAAACCAAGTAATAACATGATAATCTAATTTGAAAAATTAAATTAACTTATCCATGATGATCTGCTAAAATTCTAGAAATCCTAAGTCTAGTTATAATAGGGGAATAAAGAACCTAAATGAATTGAAGGGACCTAACGAGAGAGAAAAACTAATTAGTGAAATCCCAAATTCCTGGTGACAAATTCCACGGTGAAATCTTTTGATTTTTGTGCTGGAATTGATGGAATCTTCCTGCATTCTTGAACTAGGGTTCTTAATATCTTTTATCCTCTTACACTAAAATTTTCTATGTTTTGATGAATGATTTGACTTAGGTAAGTTCTACTTATTTTTCTAGGCTAAAACTAACAAAAAGAAGGTATTTTAACGTCAAAATAATGTAGTTTAGGGGTCCAGCAAAATTTAAAAAGATCAAAAGATCCCTGACATAAAAAGTTGTCGGCGGTCACAAACTGACGACAGTGATGGACTTTCGATTGACTAATGGTCCATGATGGTGAATCGTGAGTCCAGACTAGTAGGCTGGACAAGGTGTTTTGACCTACAGACACGGACCATGGTTCGTGGTCTGACTTACGATCGGTGAGTCAAGCCATGGATCAATAGTTAGCCATATTCAGGGGATTGTTCTAGGAGGGGCGCAACACGGTTCGTGGATTGCCCTACGGTCCGTGGGTGGCTACCGTAGGTTGCACCTGCAACCCCTGAAAACCTGTAATTTAATGTTCTAGCATACGTTGTGTTACACATCCATTTTGAAATCATTCTCCTAAATCCCAATTCCTTCCAAGTTCTTCCCCAAAATTTCATTCTCAAGGAAATGAAGAAGATCCTAGGTTTTCGCTTTATGGTCTCCAAAACTTTTGGTCTTTGATCTCAAGGAATATTAGTATTCACATATGGATTCCTTTTTTCCACCGGTCCCAAGAATTGATATTCTACAAGTTCAATTCTCAATTCAAAGTATATGTTTTCTTCAATTTTCAAGGTTTCTTCTAAATTATAATTCTATCAGTTGTTTTCTACCTTCTAATGCACGAAATAAAGTATTCACATGATTTTTGGTTGAACTTAAATAAAACAATGAATGATCCATGATTTCGTTTATGATAAACACATGGTGAGTCTTTATAGGTATGAAAGATTAATTTGTTAAAATTATGCATGATTTTATGAAATTGATGTATATGACTTGGTAATTCTTTTAAAAGTAAGCATAATTAATGCCTATTTCATGGGATTTTAATTTGCATTAAGATGATATTGAGATTGAGGCGCTCATGTTAGTAGATGTGAGGTCTAGTAGAAGTCTTCTAATCCTAAATATCTTCTCTCGCTGGATCTCATATCTAGTTGATCAACATAAGCTAAAAGTTTTTGGTCCTTGCCTTGACAAGTACGACATAAGTTTTAGTTATGTTATAGACACTGGATTCCATGTTTTAACTCACATGGTCTATGTTGGTTAGCTTTAAACATCCCACAATAATGAACTGTTACCTACAAATTATTGACCACTTTTATGACTTGTGCTTTCTAACCCCTTATTTTTTTTAGATTGGTTTTTGATATCATGAAAAATCCTTTTAACATGATATACCTAGTACATTAATTGTATCTATGAATTTCTATCATACCTAGTACATTAATTGTATTAATGCATACTTGCGCCTACATTGTTTCTCTAATGTAGGATCCGACGCACCTAGAACACCTACTTTGTGCTAGTTGATCTCTTTTATCGACACAAATATTGGTTAGTTCTCATGTTTTGAGGGCAAAGAAACTTTATATCTTTTCCTTATTTAAATTATCAGTACATTGTACGTAGTGTATGAGTTACATCCCAGGAACTTCATTTGAGATATTAGACGACTTGTTAAAATTATGTAAGACTTCTGCTTTGTCAAACTCTTTTATGTTATGAGAATGTTTATTTTCAAACATTGATTTATATTATCTTATAGAATGTATGGTAAGTGGCTTGTGAAGGCTCTTTATAGGTCCTATAATCCATGGTACACCAAACATACACTTTGTGCTATGATATCTCGCATGATAAAATAATGAAAATTTTATATAGGGAAGACAATTAATATCTATAATTTGTGCAATTTTGGAGAATTTTTTTTATTTTCTACACCTTAGGTTTGAAGAAAATATTTTTGTTCGACAGCTTTCATCATCGAAACTATTAATTAGAACTGCAGATTGACTCGAGTCCTCCAATAATGACAACTCTTAACCTAACAACATGAAAAATATATGTAGAAGAGGTATGCACTCATACTTTGAATGTACTGATTATGTGACATATCCATGAAAGTATATAAAGTTGAACCTGATGAATCTAAGATGTGAAAGTTACATGAAACTGGTACATATAACCTATGCTTGGCCAAGTAATTAAACATCCAACAAATAGATATTGGCTGAGATAACTGACTATAAGGTCACACAATAACTGAGATTAGATTACAAATATCAGGCGTGCTATATCTGATCTAAACATGATCCAACATGTACCCCAACTCAAAGGACTTGGAAGGGATACAAAACTAGAAAACATGGATCTAATAAACTGGTGTCCAAAGTACTAAGGTCTCAAGCCTAGACTAAAATATGACCCTTGTAGCCTATAGCAACACGTAGTTCTAGGACTTAAGAATTACTATTAAAGGACTTAGCCTAAACTGATTGGTAAGCTTTGATCTTATATCTACTCAATGCTAAGTAATACTCCCAACTAAATTTATGCTGCTAAACTAAATAATATTGATATTTTCAATAGTTTATAAAAAAATACAAATAATCAAGTCACTTTATGTGAAAGAATCTTCTGCATGTGGACTGAAAAGCTTAATATAAAAAAATTATAATTTTTTTATACTCTAACTGAAGCATAAAATTTAAATGAGACAACTCCAAGCACATGAAATATCTGTATTATGAGGGTTCATGAAAATATATTTTAAGTAAAGGTATCTAATAATAACGAAAACATTTATTTATACACTATTCATGAGTAGGGATTGAAATAAAAGGACATTTCTCTTCGAAAAACTATAGATTTTTCATAGGATACCCATTAATGAAATCCACATACCTAGAATGAAAAAACCCTAACAAAATTCTTGAACAAATATTTAAAGACAAAAAACCCTATGTTGAAGATGACCGATGAAGAAATCATTTCTTGAACTTCTTAAAATAATATCTTGAAAATCTTGTGGTCAAGGGTTAAAGATTTCTATCAACTATTCATGATAAGATGAAGGAATTTGAGTTGAAGAGCTTGAAATCCATAGAAAATCACTTTTGTTGATGTAAGAGGAATTAACAGAACCACTTGTAGGACTTGAAAGAATGGTAAAATGTTAGGAGAATTATACAAAAACTATCTTTATTGATTTTTTGTTGGCCAACAGTAATCTCATAGATGCAAATCTGTCCAACAAATATAGAAACATTATACCTCTTTAGGTTTTTTCCATCGGTGTGGCACTTGTGTTTCTCTAGTTCAAATCCATTCAAAGCCAGCAAAATATATGCCTAGAACAAACGTATGATAAAACTAAAAAGATCGTAACTTTTTTCTCGGTTCTCAAATTGACAAGAGGTTGGTGATTGTTGGAAAGAAGATCGAATAGATAAACTCATTTGAAGTTTACCCATGTAAAATTTGGTATCGAAACTCAATAGGTAAGGTAAGAAAGATTTCAACTCAACTTTGTTGTAGAGAATTCGTATAACCTTAATTAATCTCCAAAATACATATAAAATAGGAATTGCTCTTAACACAAATGTGCAATTAGGTATCACTCCGTACAGACCTATAAGCATATGAAGAATGGTTTAGATATTTTACTTTAACTTTAAAGGTTGTTACACATAACCAATGTTTGTTAAGTCAAATAAATAATTTTGTCTTTATTAAATAAACCGAAAAAGTTAATCAATAAATACCATAGTCACTTATATTTTTTTTTATTTCGTTTAATTTGTTAAACAATATGGAAAGTGACATCTTCAATGACTTTATTATTGAAGATGAAAAATTTTGTTCTTAACGAAAATAATATTAGAACCCAGCTCATTTTTAATCCAAAAACCTCATATTTGACCTACTACCACATTTGTAAAACCTCTTTACCTACTAAATAAGTATTCGAAAATTCCTTTGTACAACAAATACATCTTTTGATCTATAAAAAATGATAAATATTTTTAATAGAGGGAGTTTGGATTAAAGAGGATGGGAATAATAGGTTGTGCAGCTACAAGTCGTGGTGACAAATAGGGATGACGTTGCTTATTTAATAACCTTAGTTGAAATAGTCCATTGTAAATAACTATGCAATCCATTTGCATTCAACCTATTTAAAAACCCTCATGATCTTTATTAAAGAGAAACTAAGGAAACCACTTTATCTCCACCATTAGAACAATAGAAAATGAAAAGAAAATAATGAAAAAAGATAATAAGAAATCAAAATCCAGCACCCCATATTTTTTTCATTCAATTAATGTGACATTGTTTCTTTGTTTCATATGATTTGACTATGATAACTATATTTACATAGCCATAAATTCTCACATGAGAATAAATTCAATTAGTGCATTAACAATATTTCACATTCCAAACTACCCCCTAGACGTGACTGCACCTGCTAAAACTACCTACTAAAACAACCTATCAGGCGTACCAAATATTCATATACTTAAAAAATTATTTAAGCAAAAATCCAAAATATGTGCAACTATAAAACTCATCAATACACATTAAAAAAGATTATCAAAATAAATCACATATTGATTAGGACAAAGAAAAGATTACTTAAATAACAAATCACTAGCCCAAATTTAACAATAATACCAAGTTGAATCTACGGAGTGCACGAGTTCAACTGTCAGGCATGCAAACCCCAAGAAAAGAAATCATAAGCTATAAATATATAGAGATGAAGCATTAGCCTCCACGAAAACTGTGCAGGATCACCTTACTAAGAGAATCCACGTGAATGAACTCGTCAACCACTAGTCTCACCCTTTGTAATGGTATTTGCATAAAAATGTAATGGTGTCTGCATAAAAATGCATGTAAGGAGTGAGGTGTATGTTAAAAAAAACCAGTAAGTTCCTCCACCGCTACTTTAATAGCCTTGGAACAAGTGTTAGAAAATATATCGTCACAACAAACACATGATTAGATGCACAAGAATTGGTTCCATAATATAATAATCAATAAGCCAAAACAAATATGTGAAAAGGACATCGAATGTCTCGAGATTAATCCACAATATAGCTTGTCATAAACGAGAATGAAGGAGATAAGCCAAGCACCCCACAAGTCTAAAACAACATATATAATGAACCAAGGTATTCTATGACAACATTTACAAGGACTTTAACATATTACTACATCATTTGTATGCCCCACTCATATTACGACAACTAATATGTTCCTAATAACTATATCAAAAAACTGAAGTTAGGATATCAAACATCATACTACATATCACATATAAAAACATATATGGTATTTATTTGAATATAACATATTTACTGATAATCAAGGACCACAATTTTTTAAAGCACATACTTGTTCAAAAATATTGTAGAGAAAGAAAACATATATTTGTAAATAAGAAGTAGTAAATTTTAAAGTCGCTCTTCAATGGCCTCAATCTATCAAAAAATATTCATTAACTATATATAGTAAATACTCTAGTATGGGTCAAACCAGAATATCTAAAACCTTCAAGATTTAAGCTCAGCCTCAATTTCTCATGCCTTAATCCCTATAAAAAAGAAGAAATATTATCAATTCCCCACCTAAATTTTCACTTATATTCTACATAGGTAATGTTTGTACTCAAAGAATAAAAAGTAATTCAGTGTGTCTTCGCAAATAGAAGAATAATTCCCCCTAAAGTAGTAGCTTAAAAGACAGTTTATAAATTCTGAAAAGCTTCTATGAAGCAAACCTTAGACCTAAGTTCTCATTATATAGAGTACTCAATAAAATATTACCACTCAACTCTCACTTAATTGGAAGAAAAACTTGGAATTGTATAACAATATTTTCCATTATCTTCTCTTTATACAAAAATATATTACTACATCTTTGGTTCCATAGAAAGACTTAATGCAGTACTTCCCCGGCAAAAAAATCCCTACAGATATGTTTGAGTTTTAAGCTATCAATAGCACACAATGAAAGATAGTTCAATACGTGCGACTAATATCTCCAAAAAAATGAAACGATGATTTAGCATATGTCTATAAGCTCTTACAAAATCAATTCAATTTCTTCTTTCCTCCAGAAAAAAGAATCAAAAGGAATAATATGCCCTAAAATTCTACTCCTTTCTATAACTAAGGCAAGAAGAATAAAAAGAAAGATGATGTTCCTTCCGTTTCATTTTAATACTAATTATAATTATTGGTTAAATTAATCATTAATACATTACCAAAAAAGAGTTACTCCAAATGTTTTCAAAGCTAGGAAATTTATTACATACTACTTGAGAAATACATCTACTATAAATAAAGTCTCCTAAATATGCAGAGAAAGTAGTTTTCACAAAAGAAAGACGAGATAAATAAATTTTCTTAAATTTTAAGATAGTGCAACCTACACAAATAAATAAGGAGATCATAAATTGACTTCTATATGGAAACCAATATTGAGAAGAGTTTTACAGTAAATGGAGGATGTGTACGGGGATTGAGGGAACAATGAAGGACAAGAAGGCTTAGAGTGATGTATCCAAATCCACACCCTTTAACTTTAAGATGACTAAAATATATATTATTTTTACATAGTAATATTTAAATATACATTTTGTAAACATTTGGTGCATGAAAGTATTCGATCCAAATAATTTATTTTCTTTTGAGGGAATTTTTTGATGATGTTATTTTGTGAACCTTCACAATGATTTTGTTAAGAAATTTACAGTTTAAATACATTAAATTTTAATATAGAATAAGAAAAGATTAGAAAATTACAAAAACTATATATGTCTAATACATTAATAAATTTCCTAAGTACTTGGTACCTACGGTCCTGTAACGACACATTTGGTTATTTGAGTACTAGAGTTTTCTATTCATAAAAGACTCGTTCGATAGATTCTAAATTGACATTTTTGACTATTTGTAACTATAAGCATATAAGTAGGGGGTGATTTTAATAGTTGATATAGTTTGTGGTTAAATAAAATAACAATAAAATTAATAGTGAGTAACTTTTACAATTCTTATAATTGATTATTTAATAATTACGATAAAAAATTGTTAAAAGAAAGAAGATGGAAAAGCAGGCGAGAGAAGAAATGTTGTGGCGTCTACAGAAGAGACGATGTTAGGTAACTTTCAATTGCTTTTAATAATTTATAAGGTATTATAGTTACAATTAGGATGTGCATACTTATTGGTAGGATGAAAAGTATTGTATAGTTTATGGGAATCATTGTTTCTTCAAGTATTAGTATTCCACACGTGATTTGCAATAGATATATATATTCGAGACAAATTTAAATAATTAATACAGAATATAAGTTAAATATTATATTGAAGAAGTGAAAGTGGATTGCTTAAAATAAGTAAATATGGACTTTAATGTTGAAATTGATAAGGTTACACAACAGTAAGTACGGTTTGTCTTTTTTATATTATTTTTATTTTAACGAGAAAAGTTCGCTTTGGGCATTGATAGACATAAATGATGTCAAAAATTGGCTTTTGAATAGTCAACTACTAGAAATTATATATGGAATAAAAAAATGTAGGGCTCAGTAGTGGTAACATGTATTGAGTAGGTACCATCAGTTAATCCAAAATATAAACTAAAATACAATGAATAATAGTATGAACTCAGCTATGACACTTAAATGGTGGTAAGCAACAAACAACATCAATAAGTGACCATATAATCAATCATTATATCAAGCACACACATGAGGACTCATGCCTCCACGCCATGCTCATTTGGGAAATGGGTTCTTTGCCATTGTGTATATTAAGTTAATTCAATATTTTTTTCTTTTAATGTTATTGTGTTAGAACGTGACACTTCGATCCAAGAATACTGTATCGGAAAATGACTCTCAGATTCAAGAATACCGTGTCGAAACGTAACACTCTGATCCAATTATACCATTTTGGAATGTGACGCCCCTATAAAATTATACCATATCAGAACGTGACACTCCGATCCAATTATACCGTGTCTGTCACGACCCAAAACCGGGGCCGCGACTGGCACCCACAATTTCCCTCCTATGTGAGCGAACCAACCAATCTAACCCTTATCATTTTAACATATATCAACAGAAAATAATGCGGAAGACTTAAACTCATTAAATAAAACAAATCAACATCTATTAATTCCCCAAAATCTGGAAGTCATCATCACAAGAAC